>NW_005842473.1:588843-594068 GCF_000455745.1 Alligator sinensis | reverse complement strand
GCACTGTTCAATTTCTTTATCAGCGATTTGGACGACAGGGTGAAAAGCAACCTGTTTAAATTTGCTGATGATACCAAAATTTGGGGTAAGGTGGGCATGCTAGCAGGGAGGGAAAGACTGCAGAAAGACCTGGATAGGTTGCAAGGGTGGGCTGACAAAAACAGGATGCGTTTCAATACGGACAAGTGCAGGGTGCTGCACTTGGGCAGTAGTAACCGGCAGCACACTTATGAGACGGGGAAACTCCCTTCTTGAGAGCACGGAGGCAGAAAGGGATCTTGGAGTCATCATTGACTCCAAGATGAACATGGGCTGACAATGCGAGGTCACGGTCGGCAGGGCTAACCGGACCCTATCGTGCATCCACAGGTGCATCTCAAGTAGGGCCAAGGAGGTGATCCTCCCCCTCTATGCGACACTGGTCAGGCCACAGCTGCAGTACTGTGTCCAGTTCTGAGCACCCCACTTCAAGAGGGATGTGGACAACATTGAGAGGGTCCAGAGGAAGGCCACCCGCATGATCTGGAGACAGCAGGGCAGACCCTACAATGAGAGGCTATGGGACCTGAACCTGTTCAGCCTTCACAAGAGAAGGCCAAGGGGGGACCTTGTGACCGTCTATAAACTCACTAGTGGGGACCAGAAGGGTTTGGGGGAGACCTTGTTTCCCCTAGTGCTCCCCGGGATAACAAGGAATAACAGCCACAAGTTGTTGGAGAGTAGGTTTAGATTAGACATCCGTAAAAAGTACTTCAGAGTTAGGGCGGCTAGGATCTGGAACCAACTTCCAAGGGAAGTGGTGCTGGCTCCTACCCTGGGGGTCTTTAAGAAGTGGCTTGATGCCTACCTGGCTGGGGTCACTTGAGCCCAGTTTTCCTCCTGCCCAGGCAGCGGGTCGGACTTGAAGATCTACAAGGTCCCGTCCGACCCGACTTCTATGATTCTGTGATGTTAAAATGTGTTTGTAGCTAGCCAGTCATTGCACTGCCAGGCTTCTCTCCTAAAACTCCTTCAGGACAAAGATATTTGGCTTATGAACAGGAGGGATCAGAAACATGATGTACTGGCTCTTAGCAGCACCTCTTGTACTAGGGACAAAAAGAGATTGTATACAAACCAACATGTAAGTTGTGTATTTATGGGGGATAGTCTCATATTCTAGTTTAAAATTGTGCAGTAGGCTTAAAAGGGCAGTTAATCTAGCACGCTGTCTCCATGAAAGCAAACACTTTATCTCTTTCAAGATTTTTTAAAATTTTGTAACTTTAAAGGGATACTAGTCGGCACTAATTAAATTTTTAATCAAATTTAAAACTTAATTTTTTAAGTTTTGTAAAAAGGCACTTCATGTTACCATAAATCAATAGGGATATCTGTGTGTGTGGTGTGTGCGTGCACACACGTGTTCTTTTTCCTCATATCTCTATGGAAGCTGCTTGTTTTAAATAGATAAATATTTTCCCCTATACTGCTGAAATGTTCCTGTGTACCAAAGTCTGAACATTAAATAGACTATAAACAAAAATGAAAATAGTTTCATAGTTGGTAGGGTTGGAAGGAACCTAAATAGATCATCAAATCTGACCCCCTGCCATGGGCAGGAAAGAATGCTGGGGTCAGACGACCCCGGCTAGGTATCTATCTAGCCTTTTAAAGACCCCCAGGGTAGGAGTGAGCACTACTTCCCTTGAAAGTTGCTTCCAGATCCTAGCCGCCCTGACTGTGAAGTAGTGCTTCCTGATGTCTAGTCTGAACCTACTCTCGGTCAACTTATGGCCATTATTCCTTGTTACTCCCGGTAGGGCTCGGGGGAACAGGGACTTTCACATAGCCTGCTGGTCCCCATTGGCCAGTTTGTAGACGGCCACCAGATCCCCCCTCAGCCTTCTCTTGTGGAGGCTGAAGAGGTTCAGGTCCCATAGTGTCCGCTCGTAGGGCCTGCCCTGCTGCCCTCCAATCATGCAAGTGGCCTACCTCTGGACCCTCTTGATAATGGCCACATCCTTCCTGAAGTGTGGCGCCCAGAACTGGGCACAACACTCCAACTGCGGCCTGACCAGTGTTGCATAGAGGGGGAGTATCGCCTCCTTGGACCTGCTTGAGATGCATCTGTGGATGCTTGACAAGGTGTGGTTAGCCTTCCTGACCACGTCCCCACATTGGCAGCCCATGTTCATCTTGGAGTCAGTAATGATTCCAAGATCCTTTTCTGCCACTGTGCTGACAAGAAGGGAGTTCCCCAGCCTGTAGGTATGCTGATGGTTCTTCCTTCCCAGGTGCAATATCTTGCACTTCGCCGTATTGAAGCCCATCCTGTTCTCATCCACCCACCCCTGTAACCTGTCCAGATCTAGTTGTAGCCTGTCCCTCTCCTCCAGCGTGCTCACTTCTCCCCACATGTTAGTGTCATCTGCAAATTTGAACAATGTGCTTTTCACCCCCTTGTCCAAGTAATTGATGAAGATGTTGAACAGTGCAGGCCCGAGCACCTAACCCCGGGGAACCCCACTGCCCACATCCCTCCAGGTTGAAAAAGCCTCGTCCACCACCACTCTGTAGGTGCTGCCCTCCAGCCAATTTGCAACCCATCTGATTGTGTAGGCATCAATGCCACTGTTGCCTAATTTCTTAATGAGAATGGGGTGAGACAGTGTCGAAGGCCTTCTTTAAAGTCCAGAAAGACTGTGTCCACCGTGACACCTATGTCCAAGGATTTTGTGACCTGGTTGTAGAAGGCCACCAGGTTGGCCTGGTGCCTCAAATGAACCCATGTTGGTTGCCCCTAAGCATGATCCCCCCTGCTGGTCCCTCGCAGATGTGCTCCCGGATAATTTTCTCAAAGAGCTTCCCTAGGACCGAGGTAAGACTAACAGGTCTGTAGTTACCTGGGTCCTCCTTCCTCCCTTTTTTGAAAATGGGGATCACATTGGCCCTTTTTTCAGTCCTCTGGCACCTCACCAGAGCACCATGAGTACTTGTAAAGCTGTGCCGGGGTCCTGCAATGACCTCTGCTAATTCCCTCACCACTCTAGGGTGGAGATCATCAGGACCTGCTGATTTGAACACATCCAGTCCCTCTAGAAGTTCCCTGACTAGGTCCTCACTGACCCTGGGCCTGGTAGTGCCTCCCCTGGGTCCGTCTGGGATCCTGGTGGGGGGGATGCCCCAGTCCCTGCTCAAAAAAATGGAGGCAAAGAAATTGTTAAAGAGGTTAGCTTTGTCGTCTGGTGTAACCACCATATTTCTTAGTGTGTCCTGCAGAGGCCCTATGTTACCCGGTACCCTCTTTTTACCCTCTATGTATTTAAAAAAGGATTTCTTGTTATCCTTGATCCGGGTTGCTAGTCCCAGTTCCATCTCCACCTTAGCCTTCCTAACAGCGTCCCCCTTACAGTCTTGAGCAGTGGAGGTGTAGTCCTCCTTGGTGATGGCCTCTCCCTTCCATTGGGTGTGCACCTCCATTTTAGCTTTGAGACATTCCTGGATGCTTTTGGTGAGCCATGGGGGCTTTTGAGGACTCTTGCCCCCTTTGATCCGCATTGGGATTGTCACACTTTGGGTTTGGAGGATCGTCTCCTTAAGGAACGACCACTCTTTTGGACTCCCAAATCCCCTCCCCTCTGGGACCTCAGTGCCTCCCTGACTAGTCTCCTTACCTCATTGAAATCCGCCCTCCTGAAGTCTAGGGCTGTTGCCTTGCTGCAGGCCTTTGACAGCCTGCCCTGGATGGTGAATTCCAGTAGGCGATGATCTCTATTCCCTAGGTGGTCGAGAACCCGCAGTCCACTCACCATGTCATCCCCCATGGCCAGTACCAGGTCCAACAAGGCATTTCCCCTGGTGGGACTGTGCACCTCTGGGTTAGATGGAGGTCCTGTATCTTGGCTAGTAACCTATGTGAGTGTTCAGAGCTAGCTGACTGCTCTTCCCAGCAGATGTCCTGATAGTTTAGGTCACCCATGATGACGACATCCCTCAACTTAACTGCCTCCACGAGTTGACCTGAGAATTCCCAGTCCAGCTCTTCCCCCTGGTTGGGTGGCCTGTAGTAAACCCCCACTGTTAAGTCCCTTTCCCCTGACCCCCTTGTATTCGGACCCAGAGCACTTCAGTCTGCCCCTCCTCTGACCCAGTGCTGTTTGTTGAGGATGAGTATTGCTCTTTGACGTAGAGCGCCACTTCCTCACCTTTCCTCCCTGTTCTGTCTCTCCTGTACAGCCTATAGCCCTTGATGTTTATTGCCCAGTCATGTGTAGGGTCCCATCAAGTTTCAGTGAGCCCCACTATGTCCAGGTTTATGTTAGCTAGCCGGAGGGCAAGTTCCTCCTGCTTGTTCTCCATACTACAAGCATTAGTGTAGAGGCATTTAAGGCCTCCTGGAGGTGTATACACTGCCCCCCTAATCCCAGGGCTATCTGGGCTCCTGTCATTTACCTGGGTATTTCTTGTGCTCGTTGCCTGTCTTGGCTGGGCTGTTCTTGTGGGTGGCTCTTGGTTTGGTGTTCTGTGGCTCCTTCTGTCCTCATCTTCCCCTTCCCCCGACGAGCCCAGTTTAAAGCCCGCTGGAGGAGATTGGCCAACCTGAAAGTGAGCACATGCTTACCTTTGGGGGAGAGGTGAAGCCTATCCCACCCGAGCATGTCTCTTGTCCTCCTAAATAATTTACTGATTTTTCTCTAGCTTCCCATCCAAGAACACAGGCGAAAAAATAATCCAAATATGTTTTTTATTTTAATATTCAATTTATTTTATGCCATAGTTATTGTTTTTTTAAAGTTTTTGATTATGCTAAAGATTTTTGGTTAGAAAATGTCATGCATAAGGTAAGGCAAGGTGACACTTTAGAGAGTAATAGGTTCAGAGGAATGCAAGATTTGGTAGGCAACAACCTACTTTTTAGGTGCTATTTTCAATCCTTTGGATCAAAAATGTATTACTATATTACAGAAGTTGTATTTGGATAGGTGGAATTTGAATTTTTTGTTCTCCAGAAGTAGATGATTTGTACTGGCTTAAGTTATCAATGACAGGCCACATACAGAAACTCAGTTTCTTTTGGGAGAGTCACTACTTTTGCAGTAGAAACCTCAAGTGTATTAGATGTTCAGGATTTTTCTTCCATGGTAAAAAATAGCCTCTCTTGGATGAAATTAATCCAGGAACTGTTAGGGTTAAATCACTCCCAGGATAGTTTCTCCTAGCAGGGTGGGGGGAGAGAAAATGCC
>NW_005842473.1:582171-588833 GCF_000455745.1 Alligator sinensis | reverse complement strand
TCTGAGAGAAACAGCAGCACAGGTCTCCAGCATTTCAGGGTGCTTTGCTTCTGCCTCCCCTAGAGACAGTCTGTCTCTTGGACTCGACACTACTACTTCAGCCAGGCAGGGAGAAGAACATGCCCCCTTCAGTATCTCTGTATTTGCTAGAGGGAGATGCAGGCTTACCCTAAGTAGTCTGGGTCAGCCAGTCAGGGCTGTCCCATGCATTGATACCATTTGTCTCCAGGCAGACTGAGGGAGCGTTTAGAGAACACGGAGATGTGTGCATAGGGGCCCTCTGGCTGTACAGTGTCAGCACTGCAAGCTCTCTGCACTTCGGAGACTCAGCACTTAAATGTGTGTTCAGGGGTCTCCCAGTAAGTTTTTCTACCAGGAAAACAAACCTGGGAGAATTCTCCCAGATACTTTGAATGTGAACCAGCCACAGTTACCTCTGATATCTCAACTTCTCATGTTTTACACTTACTCCTATTGAAATATATTGGCCAGTCTGCACATTTCAGAATTGTTTCATCTTGTCTGCAGTCAGGCAAAGCTGCATCAGTTTGTGTTCAGTCATACTTCCGACTTTTTAATGGGCTAGCAACAAACATTTTAAAGTTCCAATCTTAAAGCAAAGAAATTATTTTGTTTCTTTGTTTTAGCAACTTGTTTCAGTAAAATATGTAGTCCCTTGTTATGGTGTCCTGAAGTTGCCTTATTATGTAATCCCAAAACAGCAGTCTGTGATACTCAGTGACCTTCAGGAAAGATTATCCACATACCTGATGTCATAGTAAGCTAGATGATTTTTTTAAAGTCGCTGTTTCGCATGTACATATGCAGAATATGAAATGAAAGCATATGGCTAGCAATCAGTTTACCAGTTAGTTTCACAAATTTCATTCTGGAATTAGAAGCATTTTTCGAGCCCGAGAGAAATAGTTGTACTAAGAAATCGGTTCTTTAAGGAGATTAAATGTGCCATTTTTTCCTTAAAATTGGTACTCCTTTTGGCTTTATGATTCTGTCTCTCTTCCCCCCGCCCCGCTTCCATCTGGTTCTCCTACATATTTCATTTTCCATCTTTTTTTCTTTCTTTCTGGGATTCTTAGGGCTCAATGTTTGGCTTCTTAATTTTTTTCTTCATATCCTGTTTGTGTATTTTTTTAAAGGTACGCTGTACCTGAAAACATGCCTAATACCTCTCTTAACTATATGTTTGATCCAATAGAAGATATCACCAAATAAACCTTGCTTCTCACACCTCTTTATGCACATACAGTTTTATGCTCAGGTCTTGTGAATCTGTCTTTCATTTTTGTCCTCTGTACCTCTCTAGGCCCTTCTAATTTAGTTTGATCAGGGTCTGGTGTTGCAATGCCACTGTAATGAAATGTTTATTAAAGTTTTGTTGTCTTTTAAGGTATTCAAGTGCAAAGTTGCTGGGTTGTCTTAATTAGCTACCTGCAAAGCAGAAGTGATGGCACTTCACAGGGAAACATTTAATTTCTCTGACTTACCTGGCCAGTCTGCTTTGTGAATTTCTGGATCCTTTGGGAGCTTCTTAATGAGTGGTACAAGGCTCCTTCAGTAGTTCTTCTGCACTAGTGCACAGATTTTGTGTCCAGAATGTGATTTGTGGATGGCTTGAATTATAGCAGAAGTTCCCAACCACCGGACTGCTGCCCAGTACAAGGCTGCGAAGGGTTGACTGCCAGGTTGTGGCACGAGCCCCCCACTCGGACCCCACCCCCCGTCTGTCCACCCAGGCAAGCGGCTTCCGCCGCCAGCAGTCTTATGCGGGGTTAAAGCTTGGGTGGTGGGGCAGCTTCGGGAGGGAGGCAGCCACTTTGTGCACCCTGTCCTGCTTCCATGCTAGTCTGCAGTACAAAAATGGTTGGTAACCACTGCATTATTTCTCGGCCTTTTGAAGGCTCAGATCAAGTATAGAGCACTACTTCCAGGCAAACTAATTCTATTCTATTTTCTTCCTGTTAGCCACCTTGACTGCCAGTTTAAGAACTGGTTTGATGTACAGTGTACTGGGAACAGATAGTATAAGATGTGCTAAGCTTGTACGGAATCTTATTTGGGAGAGAAACTGATGAACTGGGCACAAATCCGTTAACTCACTGGGAAGGTGATAAATCAAAGGGAGCAAATTTAGAGATGTTTTATTAGTGTCTGGGAACAATGCAGATTTGAGGAGAGTCAGAACTCATCGGCTTTGGCTCCAGGTAAATAAACCTGCTAAAACCTCTGAATAAATATAAAGGAAGGGAAATTAACTCTTCATAGAAGAACAGTGGAATAAGAAATTGCTTGAAAGCCTCTTCCTCTCACGTCTCTGCTCTCACAAACTTATTCCAGTACCTCCTTTTGTAATATTTCATGGTATAGAAAATTATTTCTGTTTTGAAGTAACTCCAAATATGAAAGCCTTTATGCTAAACATGTGTAACATTTATTATAAAAAATATTTTTCTTCTGAACATTGGAGAGGATTTTTTTTTTAAGTTTTTAACATGGTGGCTAATAAGTACTATAAAACTGAAGTGTATTTGAGTGCTGAAGTTTCCACTATTAATTATGCTCATAAGAGTGTATCTCTAATAACTACAAATGCTTTGTATCTCTAGCTTCTAAATGTTTTTACACACACAAATTAAATTTGAGATTGCCTTTTATTTTTCAGTTCAACTTCAAATTTATCATCTTTTCCAGACATACCAATTTAATTACGCTTTTTCTCCATGAAATTGTTCTGATTTACAGTAATGCTTTCAGGATTAAATGTGCATTAATACATCCCATTATTTATCAACAGTAGCTGTGGTGCTACAACAATGCAGTCTTTCCTCTAAATGTAATCCAAGAAGAATAATGAAAAGCACAAACTGAGCAAGCTTATGATATATATGATGTTAGCAAGATCATTTCTCCTGCTGTCCTTGATGAAAATTAGCCTGTCAAAGATACTAGCTTCTCATGTGGTAGCAGATGGGTTGCCTTGACTCTAAATGTCACCAAATTTTATTATGGTAATGGCTCAGTGAAGAAATTGTATGGAATAGGTTGTCATTATCTAACTAGAGTTTAACAGAGAAAAAACACCCTGCCAAAGTCGAATTTAGAAATGTCTCTTGTTCTCAGAGATGACTTCATAATCACTGATTAAAGGGGAGGTTGACTTTAAGGTGCCTTGGTTCCTGGAAGGAAATAATAGATGTAGATTTTTTTTTTTAAGGTGAAAGATGCTTCTCTGTTGCATGTCCGCTGTGAAACCTGTTCAGTTTGCAGCAGTTTGACCAGTTCTGAGGAATAATACATAACGTATTTCACTCTTTTGCAGTTTCTTCCAACCTTACCTTAACAGAAATCCCAAGGGTTAAGTAAGCCAAACCTAGCCTTGTCCAATTATTAGTTTTCAAGTGCATCTTCACTTGAATTTTGGAAAGTAATTTATTTTGTTGAATTTAAAACACAATGTATCCCAAACTCTAAGAAAAGGACACGAGAGAGAAAAAAAACATGCATCTTTTAAAAAGAAAAATAGAAGAAAAAATATTTGTTCTTTTATCAAACATGTATTCAGGCAGCTGATTTTTCATTATTATAAACTGAACCCTTTGTTCAGGAAGAGAGTATATGGTACATTTTGTTAATAATCAAATAAACCTCAGTCTTTAATGTTTCCTATTAAAGTAGTCCTGTGCTGAAGCAATAGCTGTATGCAAATGTTACCGAGTCTGAATGAAAAAGGTTTGAAAACTGCCTGTGCTAAATCAATAGAAATTGAATAACATAATTGGGATTTTGTTTTAAAGGGAATAATTTGGGAGGGGAAAAAAAGGTTTGTTGTCATGAACTCTTTAGTTAGGTCTTTGCTTGAAGTCTAATTTTTACTGAACTGTGAACATGATTATGAAGTATTCATATCAGGTTTATTATTTTCCATTTAAAATTAGAATTTATTTTTATTATTATTCACGGAATATGTTACTGAAACTGCCCTTATACTGTTTACCACAATTCTGAAAGAATGATGCCATAGTTAAGGTGCTAGTCTGTGACCTGCTCTGTCCCAGATTCCCCAGGTGACTGTGCCAGGTTATTTGGTGTGGTACTTTGCATGATAGTACCATCCACCTTTTGCCATCCATGAGACCAAGGACATTAAAAGTTATGAAATGCTTAGGTACTGTGTAATAGGTCTTGTGTAAATACAGAAGCAAGGTAGTGAAGAGAATTAATACCAGCTCTTCAATCCACAAACCATCCTAAATGCTGCAGCAGAAATGTTTTACAGTTTTGAAATCTTCATATGTAGCATGCCACCCACCATGACCTTAGCAACTGCATAAGTCACAAATTTATGTAAGGCCAAGTCCAGTCTAGATTTTTTCCATGCCTAGGTACCTCATTTTCCAATGTAAAGTACATACTGGTTTTTTTTTCTCCCCACAAGGTGGTCTTGTATTAAGGTGTCTCTTACACTAAAATGGCATAATGAAAAATAACTTTTATTGCAAGAATTTCAGTTGATTTTTGTTTCTACACTTATTCTTTTTGGGCGGAGTTGCAGTTTATAAACTAGAAAACATGGTAGATAGTTGTACCCAGCTTGATGCAGCTGTACAGAACCCTTCAGGAAGGTGTAATGCACCAATAAAAAGGATGACTTGTTCCCCAACAATTTTTTAGTTTTGCCCAATACAGCTCATTTTTGCCAGGATTTATTTACTGGTGCATCTACATTAATACAACTGCACAGCACAGGGAAAAAAACAGTCTAGGATAGACGCAGTAACTTCTTGAGACTTTTTTGAAGCTTTAATCTTGAATTAATATTAATTTAACTTGAACCATCTCTGATCTTAAATAAGCAATATAGTTCCAGTAGCAGCTTGAATTCAAATATTCTGTTTCTGTTAGAAAATAAATTGTTGATATTTTGTGGTGTTTACCTGCAGATTTTTCAAACCATCCTGGGAGCAGTTTTTTGTGATACAGTTTTGCCAATGTAATGCTTTTTAGGGAATCTGTATTTCATTGAAGATAATTAAAATTTAGTAAAATATTGGGCTTTTGGTATCCTATAGCACTATAGAGGATTCTCCGGTAATTTATTGCCTATAGCTTATGCCAAAGAAAGGGATAGATGAGATAAAGGTAATGACACCTGAAATCACTCCTTAACTGGAATTCCCATGTTGTCTCATTGTCACAGGAAATAGTGCACTGGATAATAATATTATGACCTAGGCCAGGGATGCCCAGTCCCCCCAGCTGCTGGCCAGATTCATGTCATCTGGTGGGGGTGGGGCTCCCCACAAGTCTAGAAATTTGGCAACCAGGGAGTAGAAGTGGCATCACTACCCTGTTGCCAAATTTCTGGACCTATGGGGAGACCCAAGTTCTGCACACCGGACAGAATGCTGGATCCTAGTGCTCGGGGCCAGATGAGGGCAACACTGGGCCCAAGGACCCCAATCTCAGCGTGTGAGGAGTGGGAAGGGTAGTACCATGCTCCTAGAATCCAATCCTGGCAAGCAAGGGGCGGGAGGAGGCAGTGCCAGCCCCTTGGAATCCAATATTTGTACATGAAGGGCAGGAGGGAGTGGTGCCAACTTCCTTGGGACCCAATCCTGGTAAATTGGAGAGAGGCGGGAGGGAGGGGTGTGGCAAGAGGGTATGGTAGCAATTCCAGCATTCAGGGAGCAGAAGAGGGCAGTGCTGAGCAAGGTTTCCTCCAAACTGTGCATGTGCATGACCATGCACACTTTAAAACCATGGTGTGCACAAATTTATTAATGCTGTGCACCCGCCCAGAGAGGAGCTGGGCTGTGGCTTTCCCAAGAGGCGCTGGGCAATGAGCTGGGCGCAGAGCATGGTGGATGCACTGGGGCTGGTGTGGGACACTTACCAGAGGTAAGCTCAGGCAGCAGCTCCTCCCCAAGGCCATATGCTCTTGGAGGCGAGGTGGAGACAGGGGCTGGGGGCTGGTACCGGGGAACTGCTGTGCCTCCCAGTCATGTGCCTCCTGTGCTTCCCAGTCATGTGCCTCCTCGCTCCTAGAGGCACGGTGAGGTGGGGACAGGGGCTGTGGGCTGGCATGGGCTTCGCTGACTCCAGGGAACTGCTCCGCGCCCCCACATCACCTCGGGGAGCAAGGAAGCACATGGTGTCAGGGCTGGGGAGTGGAGCAGTTCCCTGGAGCTGGCAGAGCCTGCGGAGCAGTTCCCCAGAGCTGGCGGAGCCCACGCCAGCACCCGTCCCCGCCCTTGTCTTGCCTCGCCTTGCCTCAGGGAGGAGCTGCTGCCTGCCCCGCGTAAGGACTGAGGAGCTTACCTTCAGTAAGTGTCCCACGCTGGCTCTGGTGCCTCCCTTCCAATTCTTTCAACTGTTTGTGTCCAGCCCATGGCTGCCCAACAGCACTCCACTGTGCTGCTCTGGGCCCTGCCATGGGCCTGGGAGAAGGTGGTGAGTGGGGCCCACAGTGCTCCACATGGGGCCAAACCCTGCCCGCTCCCACCTGGACACTTACTGTGGGACACTTACCCGCATACCGTGTTGAAAAGCTGCATAAAAGGCAGCATTGTTTGACCTGCCCTGCTTTCTGCCTTGGTGTCAGTTGAGTGAGGGTGCACCTTAACACACACACACACACACACACA
>NW_005842473.1:557400-582036 GCF_000455745.1 Alligator sinensis | reverse complement strand
TCAGGGCTGCAGCAGGGCCCAGCAGGCCTGCAGTTTTTACCCCCTTGTGCCCCAAGACAGACACAGTCCCACAAGCACACGTCACGAGTTTTGCCTGTCCGCAGCCAGAGGTGCAGGGCCCCAGAAGCCCCTGCAGCTATCTCTTTGACAGCTGGCAGTCTTTGTGGCCTCAGCAGGGGCTAGCATCCCTGCAGGTTTCACCCGGCTCTGCCTTAACACCCACACAGTCACCTATGTCATGAGTTCTGCTTGTCTGCAGCTTGAGGTGCAGTTTCTCCCAAACCCTTGCACCTATCTCCTTGAAACATGGCAGGCTTCATGCCCTCAGAAGGGGCTAACATTCCTGCAAGTTGATCCATATCAGGCCAGAAATGACAAAGTTTTATAGGCTGTTTTGAGCTTTCCCATTATAGCCTATGGATGAAACGTCAAAACAGTGCAACTGTTTCAACGAAACAGAACAGTGGTTTCAAATTGAAATGAAACTTGAAATGAAACATTGTTTCGTCAAAATGCAAGTCGAAACAGACCTACGGTCCGTTTTGCACAGCCCTAGTGCTCAGGCACCGCTACTTCTTAGAGGAAACATTGGTACTGAACCCCTGGGATCCAATCCCAGTGCTCAGGGGACAGGTGGGGGCAGCACTGGGCGCTCGGGCCCCAATCCTGATGCATGGGGCAGGGAGGGGATGGTGCCAGGACCCCAGGGCCTGATCCAGCCTGCGGACTGGTCCTGTGTTACTCACCTGGCCTGTAGGGCCAAGAAGTTGAGCACCACTGACCTATAGTGTGGGCATGCAAAATAGTTAACATAAGGGGAAGGTCATACCATACTTAAACTAAGGTAGCGGTACCCTGTTTGCACTGAGGGCTAAGCTATACAATTTAGTTTCAGCTATAGCAGAGGGGTAAATGCATGCACGTGGGCAGTTACCAGCTGATGTTTTTTTATTGGACCAACTGAATAGTTGGGAAAGATGATGGACAAGCTTTTGGCACACAGTGCTCTTCAGGTCTGTGAAAGAAGCAGACACAGCTTGAGCTAGACAAAAAATAGAACAATGATACATGTATAACTCCATATGCAAATGAAAACAAGCTGCTTAAATGCATTTTAGGAGGACTGTAAAGCAAGAGCAAAGAGACTTTTTATCTGCTACACAGGTAGATGTTAAAATAATGGTGTAAGTGGGATCTGAGGAATTTTATGCCTTATCCCAAACATTACATGTCGTACCATGCCAGACATGCATGGCAGGATGTGAAGTGCTTGGGATGGGGCATAATTCTCAGATCCCAATCATGTAACTACTGGGGCCAGACCAGGAACTAGGACTGTCCCCTGCCCAATCTTGGGGATCAGGCAGCAGGGACTGTATCCTGGACCCGAGGACTCCCCCATGGCCTATCCTGATACTCAGCTGAGTATCAGGATGGGCCGTGGGGGAGTTCTGAGTCCCAGTTCAGAACTTGGGGTTTTCCCCTGCCTGATCCTGAGAATCTGGGACATATGCCACACTTTCAACTTAAAGTTTGATCCAAAATTAAATGTGGAACACCTCTGTGACTGGTTTGCTATTTTATCATGCCATGAATTAATAGAATGTGTGGTGTGTTAACACATGGCACAAATCATGCCATATATGTAACACCTGCCAGGGCCTTGGAGTAGCTTCAAAGAAAGAGAAGTGTACTTGAATAGATACCATAATAGTGGAAGAGCAAGACCATTCAAGAGTGGAAAGAATCTAAAAATCGTGTGTGTGTGTGTGTGTGTGTGTGTGTGTGTGCGCGCGCGCGCGCGCAACATTACATGCACCACTAGCTCTTACTGCCATCCCACAGGACTAGAATGTACTTGCAAGCTAATGATATTTCTAAAAATGCATACTTTGAATGAAAGAACGATCTGGTGCAGTCCATTGTATTTTGTAGGCCAGTTTTGTGCGTGGGGACATGCCTACAAAAATATGTTCATTTATAAGTGCAAGTGAACAGATTTTGAAAGGACACTGCAGGTGCTACTGGTCTAAATTGTCCTGAACTTTTGAGAGAAGTTCCTGGGAAGAAACAGTTGGTTTCTTTTTTATATCTTTTGTTGCCAGCTATCTTCAGGTTGCAGCTTTCTATTGCAATAAATATGTTATTGAAACTAGCTTGTATAAAACACATAGGGAAAATCTTAATATTTGTAGCAAGGCTGCACAGGTCCTGCAGGATCTGTTCCCTGCTCCTTTCTGTGCGGGCCGGGAGCGACCCGAGCCCTTTTCCACGCTGCATGCGGGCTGTGGCCAGCAGCCCGGGCATGCCGGGTCGGAGAGGGAAGGCCGTCGAGCTGGAATTAGGCACAAACGCGTAGCGGTAGTTTTAAAGATTGTTTACTTACACCGAGATGGCAGTGGTGTAGGCTGGAAAACTTGATTGAGTTGCAGTTACAGACAGACAACACAGACGGTCTCGTGGAGGTTGCTAGGCTCCACGGTACAGAGCTCCGGATGCTCTGGGTGAACAGGCCACCAAAATAGAAATCGTAGATACGTCTTATAAAAGTCGCTCTCGAAGACAGGAAGAGGTGGGCGGTGGTTCAGGCCGCCACGCTCCTCTGGATCTCACACAGGGTTTCTATTACCCTGCCGTGTACCCAGAGTCCCCACGAGATGGATGTGGAGTCCTCTTCGGCTTGGGTGGAAACCACTCAAGCCTCTTATACGGCTAACAGGCCAATCGTTAGCCGCCACGTGTGAATAATTTAGCACTAGCCAATCACGGGGAACGAATTTGCATACCGGTGGCGGGAACTCTTTTGCACCGTGCATTCCTCTTGCAACATGAGCAATGCACTCTGCAAAAGAAGCTACAGAAAGGCGGGAAACTCGTCCCTGCACCGGGGTTTCCTCTGCAACAGGAAACTCTCCCGTGCAATGCTCTGCAACTTGGCGGGGATAATTCCGGTGCCGAAGCACACACACAATCATGCCTTTTGGGTCATGACACTTTCCTTTAGTATCAAGGCATGTTTGTACTTGTTTTCTCAACATTATTTGACGGTAAAACAAACATCCTACTTTTAAAGAAATGAGATCTATTTCTTTGCTGTTTAATGTGTTATAAAGACTAGACATCTAATTTGAGTGAAGCTCAAGTAATTGACAAAATAAAATACAGTGCGTTTAAAAAACCCCCCTAGTTTCTTTAAACGGATATGATGATATTTTGTCTGTTATTACCTCAGACATTTTCCATTTTGTTGTGTAAAACTAATTCGGTCATAGCTTCAAATATAAAACATTATTTTAGTGCACATTTTACATATTGGAAAGTAATAATTTATGAAAATGGCTAAACTGGGATTTAACATAAAATACCTTTGAAACACTTAGAGGAAGCTACATTTTAGCATTTATGAAGCAGTAAATAATGATGTGTTCCTCTAAAATACTGTGAACCTTGAAATGCTTTAGCAGTAAGTATATCATGTTATTAATTTGTCTTCTTTTAAAATTATAAGTTAAAAATGAAAAGCATGCATGATGTTTGATTAAAAAGTGTATTTTTTTAAAGGAAATATTAAGTGCCAAGAAGTCATAAGGTTCATAAGATGCCTAATCAGCCAAAATTAACTTTTTTCTTTGACCTCTTCAGCATTGTTTGGAAAATATAATTGCAAAGTTGCATCTGGCCTTGGCAAAAAATTTTTTTCCTGCAGACGGTGAATCAGAGAAAGTTTTGCCCAGTTGGTGACCAAAGTAGAAAGGCGCCCATCTTTCCGTCCCATTCCTAAGAAAGATCTTGATCCTCCACCCTATCATGAGGGAGGTGTTGGTTGGTTGGTTGTTAAAGCCGTGAGTTCAAGAGGCCTCGTAAGAAAGAAAATGATTTTGAAGAATGTGATGCTAGTTCTAGTTTTCTAGCCTTTAGGACAGTGTTTGGTCAAGAGTTTGTGCCCGAATTGTTTCATCATGATTGAACAAGCTGCTATGCATGGAAGCGCTCAGCGTTGTCCAAGAGACGTTTTTAAGGACTGAAGGTTGTGTCATAGTTGCACTATCCTGGCATGTTCATGATTGTGAACTGCATTTAGAGAATGTGAACTAGAAAATCCCAATGTGTTCTGTTAACTTCTGGGCACAGAGGATATCCCAGAAAACGTCAAGTCTAAAGGACAGAGTTGGTGAACTAATGCAGGAGACCCAGATAGTGTTACATAAAATAACCAGAGCATTAGAAAAGTGTGTAATGCAGAATATTGACCTCTTGTATTACCGAGCATCTTGAAAACAGCAACCGTTGAGATAAATGGGGCACTTCACCTCTCTGAGCTGTTTCAGGTTACGGACAAAGTCAGGCAGATATTGTTGCATCACTTCTCCACTGTTTACATTTTCAGGGTTTTCTTCTAAAGCATAATAACATATCTTACTCTATGGGGGGAGAGGGGTGGGGGGGGATAAGATTCTGGAGAACAAGGAAGTAGTTTGAGGGACAGCTCTATACTGCCACATATCCGCATCATTCAAGCCCATGATGACATTTACTTTTTAAAAAATAGATGTACAATATCATATTTGCTAGATGTTTTCAAGTCAGTAAGCAGCTGTTCATCCAGTCCAAAATGATTAAGCAGTGAAGTTAGGTTAGCAGAAGCAAAGTATAATATTGGGAGGCTGAGCTGAGTAAGTAAATCCTTTTACCTTTTCTCAAGGCTGGTTCAGTTTTATACCCTTTGTTACTGACTGTCAAATAGTCTTGTTTCAAAAACTGTGTGTGGCCCTTTGAGAGGACCCAGGTGATTAGCTTGAAAAGGCCTGTGAACAGAGTGAATGAACAACTGAACACCAGTCAAACAGGTTTTGTACTTCTTCTCTCTTAACTGTGACCTCCTTGCCTTGCCCCTCCCCAATTTAAACCCACTTTATAATGCTGTACTGCAGTACACAGCCTCCATAATTTCAGTAGTAGAATAATCTAAAAAAATCCTTGGGTATATTGTGACTCAGGATGCACTGGTTTGATTATACTAATCAGCAGCCCATCCCTAAATAGGCATCTGTCAGTCACTAAGGCACTGAACACTGTGCAAATGCAGTACCCATTTTATGAACTTGCATGGTGAGTTGGATCCCTTTTATTAAGTTGCAAACCATAAAATGAAGAAAAAAATCATATTAAATACTGCAACCACAAATACTATTTTATTCTCTTACTGAAGGGTCCTAACTAGTAATCGTCATGCTGGTGTTCAGACTGGCTGTTCTGTCCTCTTGTTTCTAGCCCTGTGGAGGGGGTACTACTTAAGAGCAGTATGTCTTCTACATCAGCACCATGCACTGTCATCTTGGAGATCTCTGTTGGCCTTCAGGCTCTAGTATTGTAGGCTAGAAGAACAAGTAGTGTTGCCAATAATAGTTCCGGACGTATTACTTAGGGTAGAATGCATTTGATCGGGGGTATCAAACATCTGTCCCATAGATCTACCAGTTGGGCTAGGGATTTAGGGATCATGGCTAGCAAAGGCACAGCCTGTCCCAGAAATTGGGGGCCCTGAGCCCTAGGAGATATAGCCTTTGACAGCAGGATGGTGAGCAAGAGCTGTACTGACACAGTCCTGCTTTCCTTGCATCTGCTTCCCCTTCCTCTGTTGTCACAGCTGCTGCTACCAGCCCTCTCACAGGCAACCTGTGCCAGATCAGGCCTGATCTGGTCTGGGGCTTGACACACCTGTTGTAGATGATCAAACTATAGTTAGAGTCTTAAGACGACACTGTCATACTGGTACTTGTATATTGACTGTAACGAGAGATTTAAGTTGACTTCTTACACTAGGAGTAATACCACCGAAGCCTGTATTGGTATAAAGTTGATCTGTAATCAGGATCCAGTCCTGGCTAAGAACCACTTGGTCTCCAGGGGAAAAAGAAGCAATGACTGACAATCCAAAAGTTTCCCTTATTACCATCTAACTTGAACAAATCAAAATACAACTACCAAGACCTATTCATATTTTTAGATGCATTTAAAAAAAAAAAACCCAACCAAACAAAACAAATCTGCTTTTTTGCCTGAACTTAATGGAAAAGTAGAATTTTGGCAAAATTAATGCCTTTATATTGCTAACTATTCGAACTACTTTTTGTGGTTTACAGTAAACGGGCTAAATTAGCATAATGCTTTTTGCAGCATGTTCATAACTCTATAAAGATTTTAACAGCTACTTTGCATCTGACATCCCATACGGTTGAAATTCTAATTATTTTCCCATCTGGAATAAAACACTTTATTGAGCTGAGGTTTGTGACCTTCCTTTTTCACCCTTTGACATTTTTAACATTCCTTTGGGGGTAATCCTAGCACAGAAGAATGGTCACCACAGAATAAATCTTAGTAAGTTGCATAAATAACAGTTCAATTTTGTACAGCAAAGAGCTTTGAAATGAACAAATCAGCATTTTCCCCATATGCCCACTAGACTAATGGTGTTCCACTAAGCGTTGTCGAATGTTTCCTGTATGTTGATGTTCCTAGTTCTATAAATGTTAAGTCTTGCAAACGAATATTAAAATAGTTGATAAGGATAAATGAAACAAGCAAAAACAATAACAACAGAAGGCTCAACAACTTTATATGAACCACTAGAAATTATTTGGATTATAAGCTATCTCTGTCAGCTCCATCAAACATAAGGATATAAAAAAAAAATTATAAGAGAAAAAAGATTTGATAAGGGTAGTTGTTAATGAGGCTTTCTCTAAATATTCTGCTGTGGCCAACATAAATGCATTACATTTATAGTGGATTTATTTTTATATTTTATAATGCATTTATCCTTTAAAAACAATTTTATTTTAAAACATTTGATCAAGTAGTAGGTGTTTGCATTGGTATATAATATGTGCTGAATTTAAGTTTTTGCAACCTTTGCTATCTTCTTACAGTCTTTAAAAAGCATTTGATTTTAAGTCTCAGGAAACAAATATTTTTTTCTATTCACACACGAACATTATTTTGGTTTAGGAGAAACAAAGACACTGATTGATAGAACCATGAGACTTGCTTTATGTAAAGTACTGTACTGTAGCCTTTTGGCAAGGAACTCTTGGCTGTCTCCTGTGTGATAAATGTGTAACTACCATATTTACTCAAATATAGGACGAGGTTCCTTCCCCCAGCTTGAGGGGCGTGGAAAGCTCCTCATCTTACACCTGCATACAAGGAAACCATATTAAATTCATTACCTATCATTAAGCTACTGCAAAAAGCAGCATGTGCTGAGTAGTGGAAACCAACCAGAAAGCAGATTTTTAAATAGTCAGCACTGAGTAAAACGCAGGGCTTATATTAGGTAAACATAGTGATGGGAGCCTACTACAAGGATAGTTTAGTGCAGCCCATCTAAATAAGATAAATGACAGTGCCCATTGCACATAGTCCCCCTCAGCCCTGACTTCTCCTTTTCAAGTATGGTGAGCCATTACACTGAACACATTTCAATTTCCTCTTACTCCTACAGCTGAGTTGTGCCTTTCTTTTGCATCTGCATATACATTTTTGCAGGATCCTAGGACTCATGGGAAGACCACCCAGTTCCAATCATGCGTGGGCATGGGCTGATTAGCACATGGCTCCTTTTGTAGTGGGGGAGGAGGGGAGGGGGAGTATCTGGAGTACATGCACATACTAAACGATGCTGAGCTGTGGGGTCCCAATGAATTGATATGCTGTTGACTCTGGTGTGGCCCAGCCCAATGAACTATATTGTAAATCATGAGCCTTTTGGCTTTGGCCCAATATCATGAATAGCTTGTATTATATATAAGTAAGGACAAAAGCTTATGTTTATGGAGTACCAGCGCTAAACTTGCAGCAGTTGCAAAAAAGGTAAAATGCATCAATTCTGGAAGAACTGAATATATGGGTACCTGTAGTAATTTGCATATGTTTACTTGAAGGTCAGTGTTTTCAAATTTGCTCTTCATGTCCACATACTCAGTGAGAGCAGGGTCTGACAGGAAGGAGCGGGGGGAAGGGCTGTAGGGAGAAAAGCTGGAGGGGCAGAGGGCAAGGGGCCTATCTGACCCCCCACTCCCATTTATTTTCCTTGCTGTAGCAGTGGGAGGGGGCCAAATTCAAGGCAGACTTCTAATAATTAGATTTTATTTTTGGAAAATGATAAATTTATAAATATTCCATATATAGACTCTAATTAGCAGGGGGTTGTCTTATATTCAAGTAAATATGGTACATTATATGACACTCATGCATTTAAAAAAACAAAACCAAGAGACTAAAGTTTAACTTGGAAGTTGGGAATTGTTTAATGAATAAGTCATTTGGTCAACAGCTTTCTTTTTTGTTGTTTAAAAGTGAAGATTCAGTCTAGGTCTCCTTACAAGTATATTAAGCTTGCCTGGCTGGTCCCTCATAAAGTTAGGTTGAACATAACATTATTACACTATCAGCTGTGTCCAGACGAGCGTGGCCGTGCAGAATGTGGCGCTGCAGATGTGTGTGCTGCCCCATACCACACGTTCTGTTGTTCTCCGTGCTGGATATTCAGGGGTCAAAAAAACCCGTGGAGAAAAAAAGCGGAGCTGTGCATGCAGTGGCACTGTGCACCATCTGAAGCTGGAACCTGGCTTGCTGGAGCCGCACTCTGCTGCCAGGCAGGTTCTGTGTGGCAAGATCGTTGCTGTTGCAGTCCTGAGGGGCCACCAGGACCCCAGGTAAGGTTGCTGGGGCCAGCCCAGTGCTGGCTTCAGCCTTCCCTACCCCACCTGGGGTAACGCTACATGCGCATGGTGCAAGCATTCCCTGGGGACAGCTAGTGGTGGTACAAGATGTGCCGCCACTAGTCCCCAGGGAACCACACTTCCACACATGTCTGGATGCAGACTCGGTTCTTGTTACTTTCTTAGATAAGGTCTTGGAGGCTAGGAATGCCATGTCAGAATACATTTCTTCTACTTGCAAATTTCTCCATTAGTGTGTGCTAGTGCTCCCCCAAATTAAGCAGCATATGCACAATATATGTTTGGCCTGTCTTTCTTCCATCCAGATAGTAGAGCCTTGATTTTGTTCACATAAAAAATATATTAAGATTGTATTTGCACCAGATTATGTTACAAGAACATCATTAAGGTGGCAAAGTAAGGCACTCAGAAGTTAGGAAATGCACAGGAAATCTGAATTATTGCTATATTGATTTGGCTTCCTTCTATGATACAATTTTTAGTTACTTGATTACATGTTGGTTTGTTTGTTTTTGGTTCCTTGGGGATCCTGCCTTATTCAGTGCACTGAAGGAATGGTGGTCATGTAGGGAGCAGTTATTCAATATTTTATTTTCTCTTCATTGTTCACTATGTTACTCCATGTCTTATTTACCAGATGGTATTCAAAGCTGTCTTAAATAGAATTAATAATTTCCCTATGAGCTTTTCTATAGCACACCTCACTAGAAAATGAGTGCTTTACAAAATTAATTATTTTCATAATTCCCCTGTGACTGAGAGCATAGTATTTTCCACCTCTTAGAGATGGGAGGCAGAGGTTACGTCGCATGTGTCCACTGATTGTATTTATTTGTTGTGCGTGCGTGCGTGCATGCGTGTGTGGGGTGGGTAACCAGTCTGATATTCTTTTCCTTGAGTACTTGGCATTTTTTTGGTATTTAGTATGTTCAGAGCCCAGCTCCCATTAGCTCCAGTTGCAGCTTTCTGTGTTTCCCCAAATTGGACTCTGGAGTCTCAAGTTAAATATTCAGGGATAGGGGGCTCCTGTTAAAAGTTTGGCCAAACGGTGTGTGGAAGAGGTGGACTGCAGTCTGTCAGTGGACGTATTCAGCTGTCTTCACCATGGGACCATCCTTTTTTTTTCCTGTTCTTTTTCTCCCACATTTACCATGCAGCTTCCAGCTTCTGCAGCAGATGTCCTAAAGAAAACCATAATTCTTCCCTATGCAGAACTCTGTTCTGTCTTAAGACCAGGTCCATTTTGGGCACTGAATCAGCCAAGCATCCTGTCGTAAAACTAGTATGCGATCATTAAAGCTAGCTGGCAAATTTTGAAGCTCTCTGCAATGGAGCCAGCTGCCTGAGAACCTTGATCCTGATTGGAGCCAGAGACCTCTGATCCTAGTTAGCCACTTGAGGAAACTCAGTGGAATATAAATTTCTGACTGCTGCAGTGTTTTCAGAAACATTGTGTGGTGGTGTTCTCCAAACAAAATGATTAGCAAATTTGTAGTTCATAGGGGACTTGGAAAAATTTTGGTTTTAGTCTAAATTGGTCAGAAATCGAACCTAAAAGCAAGACCCAAATTTCCTACAAACTGGAAATCCTGCCTTTGGTGAGCTCCAGGGGCAGATCCAGAGGAGGTGCAGTGGCCCAATCACATCCCTCTTTCAGACCACACTGCAGTAGCAGCAGCCAGAGACCTTTTTCAATTTCCCAAATTGGGCAAGAATCTCTGCACCCTCCCCCACTGCCCCTTCCATGCTCAGTAGCCTGGTTCCTCCCCACCACCTGTTGCTGTCACTGCCACTGTCCTTGCTGTATCTGGCTGACTCAGGTCAAACCCAGCTACCTGTGCAGCTGCTTCCCATGGCACTGGGTGGAGCAGGGCAAGAGTAGCTGGGACAATTTGCCTTTCCTGAACCCAGAGGCATAAGTAGATGGAGGGAGGGAAGAATGGAAGGGGAGGAGAGGTGCACTGAACGCAGAAGAGAAGTGAAGGGTTTCTGGGAGGGAGAGTCTTACCTGACTGGGAAATTTAAAAGTCTCTGGCTGTAGTCTGCCCATCCTATTTTGGGGAGAGGGTCCCCTGCAGCACCAATCGCTGCCTCTGCACCCTCCTCCTTAAAAGTCTGGCTCTGTTTATGGTCAACTCTAGTTGGCAGCAAGAGTGGGACGTCTAGGTCCAGCTTGTAGACCTCTGCCATTTGAGCTAATAGTACCCAATGCCCCAAGCTACACATTAAATTAAGGAGTGATTAACCAGTTAATCATGCCTTAAGTTTTGACCCAACTACATGTTCAATCAATTAATGGCATGATAAAACAAGGAATAAGCCACAAAGTTATTGCACAGAAAATGTGTAGTAACTTTGTGGCTTGTACTTGTCATGCCATTAATTGACCGTGTGGCCAGGTGCTCCCCGGTGGCTGGGAGCCCCATCACCTGACAGGGCTCCCAGCTACAGGGGTGCACCACCCTGCTGCGAGTCCTGCAGCTGACGAGTCTCACAGTTCTACACCCTGGCCCCACTGTGGGCCTTGTCAGCTGCAGGACTCGCAGCAATGGGAGCCGGTACATGGGGAACCCAGGATCATGATAAGGTGTGATTGGATCTGATGCTTGATCCTACAATCACACCTGGCATGGCAGGAGTCATGATGGCATGGATTGCACATCAGATTCTGTTACACTTTTACCTGAATGTCTAGAGGGGTCCTGGGAGTAGTTTAATAGAGAGATTTCTGCCCTCTGGGGACCAACACTAAAGGAGGATAAGACGCTGGTTTGTTTGTTTGTTTTTTCAGAAGATTTTACAGATACTTACCCTCACCAGATGAACAGTGAAATGCATGAAGCGTAGGTTCTTTCCAGGCTCTCGATAAATGTGTGTTCGTGCAGGTATGCATTATTTTGCCCAACCCCCACAAACTTTTACTTTTGCTGCTTGCCCCTTTCAGTTGTCTCCCTCTTTTTTAGCTGGTCTGTTACATCTCCTGACCCTTTATGCAGCCTGTCTCTTCCCTAGTACGGGCCTCCACTGGTTATCCTTCCAGTTACTGTCACTAACTGCTACTGTCCAGTCTCCATTGTTTTCCAGTTTTTGTCACCCTCTCTAGGTCCCTCATCTACTTTTGCTCTGAATCCTTTCCCAACTTTTTGTCTCCAGCTTTTTCCCATCCAGCCCTAGTTTTCCCTCCCCATCCGTTGCTTTACCTGAATTTCCCCTTTCCCTCTCTCCCTGTTATGTTCCTAGTCCCAGTCCCGACTCTGTCTTAGTTCCCTTTTCTCTTCTCACTATCCTCCAGTCCCAAGCTCCTTGTTCTAGTCTACTTCTTGGTACTTACCCGATCTCCCTTCAAGTCAGTTTTTCCTTCAACACCATCTGGGCACTAGAGAAGGGAAGCACAGAATGCAGTATAGACGAGCTCGATAGTCTTGGTTTTGTATACCCAATCTCACTATGGCCTTACATAGGATTGTAGGAAAGGAGGGCTGGAAGGGACCTCATAGGGTCACGTAATCCAGTTCCCTGCTCAAGCCAGGGTCATCCCTGACAAAACTGTCCCTGCCAAGTGCCCATCTAAACTGCTCTTGACATTTTCCAAGGATGGGGATTCCACCACTTCTCTCAGTACTCCTCTACTTTCCCCTCGTCTCAGCAGAAAGTTTTGCCTAATCTCCAGCCTACATTTCCTTAGCATCCTATGGAAATGTCCTGCTCAGCCCTGGACTGAGATATCGAAGTGGATAGAACAGTTGGTCTTTTACTTGCAAACTCTCGGGCATGTGTAAGCTGTGATTCTTTAGTGGTTTCTACTTCAGCTTACTTTGGGTGGATTTCTGTGGGTATAGGAAGAAGGATATCAAACCAAAGCAACTCTTCACCCCACAAAATTCCAGTCCAGGGAATTCTGAGAGATTATCAAAAGAAATGTCACTGTGTCAACATGAGGGAAAGCAACATGTTTTTTCTATAGAAGCCTCCTCATAAAAGGTTGGACCGCTTGGACTGAATTGTCCTCTAAAAAATCACCTTGACAAAATTTAAAAAGCCGTAAATAAGGTTGCCTGACACTTCCTGTAAGACCTTGATAATAGATGGTACTGACAGTACTGCCTGTAAATAGTGTGTTTTGTAAGTAAATTGTGCACGCAAG
This sequence comes from Alligator sinensis, assembly GCF_000455745.1. Taxonomy (NCBI): domain Eukaryota; kingdom Metazoa; phylum Chordata; order Crocodylia; family Alligatoridae; genus Alligator; species Alligator sinensis. The sequence goes on along the minus strand of NW_005842473.1, from coordinate 569,145 downwards.
GGAGAAAGGGATTTATATTAATGTTTTACCTGACAATTGCTTCGTGAGACCATAGACCATTACCTACTCTTTTGATTGCACACAATTTTGCAGATGGTATAAAATGCAAAATATTTCCAAATGATGTAGTTGAAGTAGCTAAGATGCACAGAAGAGTGGTTTGGGAGGTAGTATGTGGTCATCGGTACACAGAAGTCAGTGCATCCTACATCAATGGTTTTTAACCTTATTAGTGCATCCTACGTCAATGGTTTTTAACCTTATTAAGCTTAAGGCACCCTCAAAACTAGCTCTTGGTTTTCACTTTTTTTTATGACGATGATGGAAAAATAATGAAGTTCTTGGGAATTCATACCACAACAGTTCAGAGTATTTTGACACTATGGATTCTTCTTTGAATCTTTGGGCATATCCAGATGAGTGTGCATTTGTTTCACTGGGGACAAACAGCAGTGGCACATAGTTGTGCTGCTGCTACTTGTCCCCAGGGAGCACTCATGCATGCGTGCTCTGGTGCATGGCGGGATGCCCAAGGTAGGGTTGGGGAGGCTGGGTGTGCCCCAGCAGCCTTACCTTGGGTCCTGGGAGCTTCCCGGGGCTTCAGCAGTGGCGATCTGGCGTGCAGAGCCTGGCTGGCAGCTGGAGTATAGTTCTGGCTGGCCAGGCTCTGGTTTTGGGCAAAACACTGCCACCATGTGCACTGCCCTGCTTCTTATAGATGCAGGTTCTTTAGACACTGGGATCTCCCGGTGTCAAAAAAACCCATCCCACTGCAAATTAGCAGTATGGTGAATGCCTGCATATGCGGTGTGTGCAATTTGCGCTGCTGCAGACAGGTCTGCACGACTGCATACTGCACATGTATGCTTGTCTGGACGCGCTCTCTGGGTTTGTCTTGTATATGCCCAAGAAAGTGGGGTACCTTGGTTCTAATCTCATAGACTCATAGACATTAGGGCTGGAAGGGACCTCAGAAGATCATTGAGTCCAGCCCCCTGCCAGAGGGGCAGGAAGTCAGCTTGGGTCATAGGATCCCAGCAAGATAAGCATCCAAATTTCTCTTGAAGGTGTTCAATGTAGGCGCTTGAACTACCTCCGATGGCAGGCCATTCCAGACCTTGGGGGCTCGGACAGTAAACAAATTATTCCTTATGTCCAGCCTGAAACAGTCTTGCAGTAGTTTATAACCGTTCAACCTCGTCATCCCTTGTGGCGTTCTGGTGAACAAATGTTCCCCCGGATACTCATGTTTATTTCATTGCCCTTCATTGATTCTCTGCTAGTCAGAACCTTTTTAGTGAGATCTGAACAAGGCAGGTGCTGAAATAGATGAAACCTAAAATTTACAGCTTGGCCTAAAATGTCTTTAGTGTAGGGATTGGCAATGTTCTTGGGCACAGTGCCAAAAACACCTGCAAAATGTTGGTGTGCTAGGGATAGATGGTAGGTGAGCTGCGAGGCCCGATTCTTGTTGTGGCAGTGCAGCCCTGACCCCTTCCCCGCCATCTGCTCTGAGGTGTACGTGCCAATCAAAATGTCTTCATGTGCCATTCTCTGGCACCCATGCCAGGGGTGAGTGAGTGGTACCCCTGCCTTACTGAGCGAGTGGTACATCATTTATGGAAGAAATCATCTTATTTCCTTATTTTTGTAATTTGACAATGATAAGGCTGCACAATAGAGTTTTGACTAAGCCCTATTAGACGTAGAGCTAAGGTAAAGTGCATGGGCAGCACGTTTATCTGTCCTTGAGCAAACGTTAAACTGCGTTCTCCTACAAGTGCAATTTCGAACTGTAAGGAGTTAAGTGGAGAGAGGACACTGCATCCTGGTGTGCTGGAGGACTGCAACTTGGGTAGCTTGTCTATGGGGAATGGCCACACATTAATTAAACAGCTGTGTAACACAGATCAGAGAAAAATCTGCCCTAGCCTGATGTAACTTTAAACTGCCTAAAGTATGTTGAAAACTAATTGCAGGTGTTAATGTGTGGACAGTCCAGGGGCTAAGAGCACCAGGAGCCACCTAAAATTAATGTGCCCTTACACTGACAAAAGAGTGCTTGTGCTGGGATGGGTTCATTTGAGGACACGGCTTCGTTCCACTGGCAGACAAACTGGCTCCTTTTGCTTGTATAACCTCCATCTCCACTAGGGGGTGTGCTGGTGTAGGTATCCCAACAAGGGTTTTAGTATAGGTTAACCCTAAGGGGGTTGCTATAAAATGTCTATTGCTGCATTACTTTTGCAACAAGTGGATGTGAGGGGGTTGCATTTAACAGAATGAAGGAGTCCAGCTGTTCTTAAATTTACTTCTTCTAAGTCTTAAGGTAAACTGTTACCGTCTTCTCCTCACAAAATATTTTCATGTATGCTTGGGATAGCTTTCTGGTATTTATGGATTCTAGTGGCTTCTTCGATTTAGTGAAATAATGCCAAATCAAGTCTTGGAATACTAATGCAATTCATTTTATTTTCCCTTTTTTTAAAAAAGAAAAATGAGAATTCCATACAAGAAACTGTTTTGCAGATGATCATCGCTGCAGAAGTTAATCACACAATGTTTTACAATAACGTTTAATTATATAATCATATGCTTCTAAAATTCAACAGTGCTATTTTTCCACCACAACTTCAGGTACATTTGTAGTCTCTTAGTACTGTGTACTAATCTGCACGCCACATATGGACTCCATAGAAAGTATTTACATGAGAAGTAAACAGTAGAACAAGTAGCTCTGAATATATCCGTTTTAATTCCATAGTACGTTCTGCTATAAATACATTTTGCTGATGAATACAGTAAAATATTTAACACCCCGAAACACTCATTGTTAATAAAAGCAAGTTGTCCAGTTACAGACATAATGTAAAACTTGTAAGTTTTTAGGTTGGGTAATACTGGGTACAGAAATTACTAAACATTTTTAAATTGCTTCAGCATTTTAAATGTAATATGTTTAATAATAAAATATTTTTTTTTTTTTAGTTTGGATCTAAAAGCAGAGGCCAGTTTTAAAAATACAAATGAGTTGTGCTTCAACAAGAAACAATAAAATTAGAAATCTAATTAATATACCTTTTTTTTCCCTAAAGGAAATGGGAAATAATATGATAGTCCATGTCATCTGTTTTTTAATGCAATAATAATAACCTTTTTAGATGCATACTGATGGTTTTTATTTTACTTTACTTTTCAGCTATCTACCTTTTATATGGAAGGTTACCTAATATGTGATTGTGTATCTAGAGTACATAATTGTTATTACTTCTATATGCACGTGGGGGTAAGCCTGAACATGCAAACAGACCTTTTTTATTTCTCGACTCATATAACCTTAAAGACTTTTTCTGTTTTGTAAGGAATATACTGTTATTCAGTTAGATTAAACAGTAGAAGGCAAAAAAGGGTTTGTTTTAAAATGGAAAAGGAAATAGTTTTGTTTGACTTGGCATTCAAATCACTGAAAGTATATAAAATACGCATATTTAAGGCAAAATTTTTAATAGCAAAATGTTGACATTCTCTTACTATCACTATGAGGGCATGTTTTAAGAAAATACAACACTGCAAGCTGCCAGCAGTTTGACTGAAATCTAATTATGTCATGCTCCAACAAAAGCTTTTCTCTACAGCCACATGACTGCGGCATCCATAAATAATCACATAATCTCTCTGCTAGAGGGCCTGCATTAGACTCGCAGCAAAGGGCTGTATTTGGGGCTTAACTGCTCTTTTAATTTTTTTTCCCCTCAATGGAAGACAGTAGGAACTTCCAAAATGTACCTTACACTAACTGCACTGAACTACCCAGATGGAGTAGTAGAAAGGGAAGTATCATATTTTTCATGTAATTGAAATACAATTGAAATATGATTCAAATTAAAAAAATGGATTTTGCCATTGACAGAACTTCAAATTAAGTATAGCAGTATCACATGGAACAGATGCTTGAATATAGAAATTACACACAAACCAGTATAAGTGATCAGAAACTGGTTCAGATCTGTAACTTAACAGAAGTTCAGTGCACATAAACCACTTTCAAAATGACTGAAACCAGTTTAAGATAAGTGTGGATGGATGTAGTATCAGACTTAACTGCTTTAGGTTAAATTGGTGTACTTGACCTTCTGTTCCAGATCCTCTTCAGATTCAAGTTAACACTGTCCCTCAATATCCCAGGATGCTTTGTACTTCCCCCCCCCCCTGTTTTCCTCTCCCCCCCCCCCCCACAGGGTGGGTGAGCTAGCCTTGGCCCAAACTGTCTGATCCAGCTAAGCAGGAAGGCATGCTCTAGTGTTCCTCAGAGTCTGGCCTGGGCTGCTGCAGGTGTGTGGCTTCATTTCTGGAATCAAAAGTGAATGTCTGTTAACTTATTGGTTCAGTCTATTCAGACTGCCTTGCGAAGATTGATTCGATTCAGCCTCGGACTTAGTCCTAGTGTTTTCGCCAATGGAACTAGCAATAATTCATCACCTCAACAAAGGGCCAAGTTGCAGCAAACAAGTGTTCAGTAAGGTATGTAGAGCCTACTTGAGGTTAGTGTGGGGACTGAGGGCACAGAAAGGAGGGACTACAAATGTGTGTGAGGTTCTCTCTATTTTTGTGCAGTTAGAATGCTGTGTCCTCTTGTCCTGATTACTGATATACCGAAGAAAGGTGAAGGATATATAGTAGAATTTGGCAGGTAACATTCCAGATGTTGTATTTGTTTCTATCCAAATATAATATGTTGGGCAGGTTGGTATACATTTATCTTCCATGGGTTTTTAATATAGCCATTATTGTACATAAATTTCCTTCCTTATAAATAACTTTTTTTTGCTGTTGAAGAGATGCAAATAGTTATTTTGCAGAGATGATGCTTGAGGTGTGAATGGGGAATGTTAGAGCAGCATGTACAGGGTATAGTGATGCAACAGATGTCAAAAGGATAGGCATAGTTTTCATACACTGAAAAGCCAAAGGAGAATAGGAGCTACTGGAGATGGTTAGGGACTGGAGAGTGAGCCAGAGATCTTTGTGCGCGATTGGAGCAAAAGCAAACTGACGCCAGAATAGCTATGTGGTAGCTGTTGATTTGACTGCCATCGCCTTATGTCAGGGGTGGGCAAAATACTAGGGGTGCACCAATAGAGATTTTTGGGGCTGATACCTATAGTTGATACTGATCTGATTTCCAATACCAGCCCGGCAGCTTGAAGAGCAGTGTCCAGTTGTTAAGTCTTTTGCGGTGGAAGGGGAGGGGTGGTGAGGGAGGGAGTGGTGCTGGGGCAGGGTTGGGGTGGGGCATGGGACAGAGCTGCAAGTGGCTTATCTGGGAGGCACGGTGGGGCGGCTCATGCTGCTGCATGCACCCTGGGGGGGCGCAGCATGTGCCCCCCTGATCTGTGTGGAGTGGCTGCCGCTGCGGGATGTGCCTGGGCTAGGTGGTGGCAGCATTGGGAGGGGGCTACAGGAGTGGGAGCTGCAGCTGCCCCAAAATTTGCCATAGCGCCCCAACCCCCCTCCCAGCGCTGCCACCACTGCCTGCCCTGAGTGCAGTGCGACCAAGTGCCTGGCGCAGCCCTGGCTGCAGCCTGCCCCACCCCATGTAGGTCCGGAGGCATACGCCCCCCCATGCTCTCTTGAACGAGCAGTGGATGAGCCCCTGGACGAGCAGCACGCAGTAGTGGGAGCCACCCCTCCTCCCTCCCTGTGTCTCCCAGAGGAGCTCTGTCCTGTGCCTGCCCTGGCTGGGCAGCCCTTGAAGTGCTCTGTCCCATGCCTGCCCCAGCCCCACTGCCTTCCTCACTGCAGGGGCCTCGATCTGTTCCCCCCTCTCCCTTCTCCTTCCACCACCACAACAGACTTACCAGCTGCATGCAGCTCTCCATGCTGCCAGGATATACTCCTCGCCGCCTGTGTGCTGTGCTGTGGCTGTGTGCATGCACAGGCCATTTATCAGCCATGTTATCAGCCATATCAAGCCGGTTTCCGATACAGACAGTTTTCTTGATATTGGACCGATGTATCGGTGCACCTCTACAAAATATGGCCTGCGGATTACATTGACCTACCAAGTGATTCCATCTAGTATGTGGCAACCCGGGCCATGGTGTGTGCAGCTGTTTCCATCACCTCCAAGCGTGGAGGTGCCACTTGGCACAGAACATGCTATTCCTGGGTGTGGCTTTCGGGTATGCTGGGAGCTGTAGTCTGTGGGGTTGGTCACTGCAGTGCCCAGACTCATCTTCCTGGCAGCCCCTGCCAACATCACCTGTGAGCAGGTACATAACCCCCTGCCATGGATTGGACCTTGGCCCTGCTGCCTAGACACCCTAGTCTCATCTGCCCTGCACCCACTGCCAGGGGTGCCATGTGGAGCAGGTACGTGGGGTCTCTATGGAGACCTGCCCACAGGGGGTGCTAGGTCAGGCACACTTGGCCAGGCAGATGGGGTGGGGCAGGTAGGCAAGGCATGAGCTAGGGCCAGGATTGCAGGGTGGTCACAGCACAGGGCTAAGATGCGGGTCAGAGCCCCCAACTGCTCTCCACACATCTCTGCGGTGGGCGTTGGTTCCCTATGGAGCCAGCACCTGTCACAGGGATGTGCAGGCATTCTAATGATTTAGGGCAGTTCTCCCCTGGCCCTGCCTTTGTCTTGCTCCCGGATGCTGCTCCCTGCAGCCCCATCCAATCCGCTTGGTCAAGCGCACCCTGCCTGTGGGGTTCCAAGGCTGGTGTCAGGACATCCTGCCTGCCCGCTCCATCCGGCTAAGATAAATTGGAATCTCCTCGGGTCTTCCTCCCCTGCACGGTGTAAACAGCTGTGACGGGGCCGAGGTCAGGTTAGCACCCCCACCTTCCAGCCCTCAAGAGCTCAACAAAACTCCTTCAGTAGGTCCCCAGTCCAAATAATTGCTCACCCTGCCATGGAATCTCAACAGGTTATTAACTTAAATCATTAGTTTGTCTAGTGGCATTGTAAGTGGTTGTAGATTGCAGTCATAGTTTTCCCCATCTATGTTGCCATTGGCAAAACACGTTTCCCTGTAGAAGCTCTCACTTCTTGAATTGTTGAGCCACTGGTAATAGATCAAGATGGATCTTGTATCCAGTATATTCAGTAGTTGGTGCCATGTAGTCATTGGTAGCTAACCCAAGAGTAGTAGGCCAAGTTCTGCTTGTTACGACCATAAAATCCTGCTTCTCTTCCACAGAGACCTCATTGGGCTTAACCTGGAGCAAACTTTGCTTGGTTCTGTTTGTTGCTTTGTGCTCACATAATCTGCAATCCGTGGAACTCCATAAACCCGTCACTTTACCTCAGGTTATATCAGTAAGATGGGACAGATGCTTCCTTACACAGGAGGGGAGGTGTAGTTCCGTCTCTCAGACATCCCTTCACTTTTTCATATGCTACTTTTTTGCATGAAATGTCTACCTTAAATGGGTCACTGATGCTGCTCCTGTTCTGAGGAGGGATCTGGAACCAGTCATACCTACATGAAATCTGTCAGCTGATGATGAAATGGCAGGCAGGGATGGAATTTGCACTATCAAATAGTGCAGTGGCTAATGTACATAATGTCACGACATTTGTCCTTTCTCCCTTTATTATTTGTTTTATTGTTTTTCAAATTCTACAGTAATAATTTTATGGTAGAGACTGTATCCACACAATGCCTAGCGCACAGGATTCTTTCTTAAATCGTTAAAAGAGTTTAGATGCAAATACAAGACAAAAGAAAAATGTCCCTAAAAACAGTAAAGTATTTGGATGGTCTTAAACAAAAAAGGCTAATGTAATTGCTACATAGGCCAAAAGCACATATGAACAATGTCATGTATATAAAGACCAGTTTAAATGACCACAAACTTTAGAAACATGTGAACAAGTATTTAAACATTTAGGTTAGATATAATTTGAATATTTCTTCTGTGTAAGTGAAGATGCATGTCACATTTTTCATTTGCCCCTAAGACAATGTCATAGTAAATCTAATAGGCTGTCACAATTGCTAATCCTTCTGAATTATCCAGAGGATTAAGATGTTCATTCTCCTTCCAATATTTTGTTTGGCTTTCAAATTCATGTTTAGTGCTTTTCAGTCTTAGCCTTAGCTAAATAATAAAGCTCTACTTTCTCAAGTGCTATAACATTTAGGATTGCTAATTTCATGCATGGTTTAATTTATGAGCTCATTTGGACACTTGCTCTCCAGGCTGCATGGAGATGGGGAAAACAGCAGCAGTGGTCCAAGGAGGGATATGGGCAGTCCTTACAGGAGGACAGGAAAGCAGTTGGCATAGAGCACCACCTGTTAATTTGGAGTCGATTCCATTCTGAATTTTAGATATCACCTCTCTTCCAAAAATCCCAGCATGCCTTAATATTGCTAAGTATTATTTCCCTTTTATAGGTGAAAAATGGAGCGCTTGTGGCTTTGAGCCTGCAAACACTCATGCAAACCATTCACCTGTAAAGTTAAGTGTACATCTGCAGGATTGGGACTTTAAAGACTTCAAAAAGTCACATGGGAAGTTGTTGGCAGAGCTAGGAGGAGCCCTTAGAAATGATTCATGGTTCTGTGTTCTAACTGCTGGTCTAGTACTGCCCAATAGCTTTGCCAGACTTGACAGTAATGTAGAGTTTCATTATCATTTACTAAAGATGAAAGGAACAACAAAAGTAAACTGAATAGGTGAAGAAAGTAGTGTGTTTGAATGTACTTATTGGCTTACCTTGTCTCTTTGTTTAGTTTTTATCTAACATTTGTCTTTGTCATCATTTCTGACTGCAAGAATTAAAAGGATGCAACTTCAGTTATTTGTTTGGGGGCTTTCTAGCTTTTTTTTCCTCGTTATTTTCTAGGTCTTATTTAATCAATATAGCTTTCAACCTATTACTCTTATTTCTTGTGGTATCTTAGTAAAATGTCCAGGTTACAATCTGTATTGCATCCCTAAAAATATAATGGGAGTTATTGATTGTTATTCACACCTCCCAAACAGTAAATTAATGAGACTTTTAAAAAATAGTGCGTAGAAAATTTAATGCAGAAGTGAGTACTATGTTTTAATGAACTATCTATAGCAAAAGTGGAATAACTGGAGAACTTCCTTAAGATCTGGGTATTTCAGTTGAAAGGGGGGGATCATATACAGTAAGGTTAAAAGCAGTTTGATATAATAATTGTGACCAAATTAATATAAAAAGTGGCAAACAAGATTTTTTTTTTGTTTATTTGTTCCAGTGCTCTTATTTTGAGGGTTTCTGCTTCTCCCAATGCATACTCCATCAGTATCTTATCAGGTGGAAAGAACAGACATACCAATAACAGAAAAACCTTTTCCAATGTTTAACTTTCCCTGTTGTTGGAAAGTTCTTCCTAATTTCCCTTGTCACAACTTAAGACAGTTCCTTCTTATCCTGTCCCTGCTTGCCAGAAAACAGTTTATTACCATTGTCTTTATTCCTCCGGGTCATGTATTTGAGGACTTATTGAATTCCCCCTCTGTCCTCACCTTTCTATTCTAAAGTGTTAAACCTCGACTCCACGTGAGGCCCAACGACTGGGGAGGCGATGAATCAATTGCCCATGGGATCACGAGCATGACCACTCGTGGGGCAAACGCAAGCACACACTGCGTTCAACAACTTTATTGGAATGGAGGCAACTTTGGGCGGGTCCCCACCCAACTGGGGAGCAGCCCAGAACATCATTGCATTCATAGATTTATACCTTCCAGTCTACACTCATTAGCATTAAACCATGCCCAATTTCCTCCCCTGACCTCCTCCCGTTATGCCCATGGCTCCGCCTCTGCCTTCATTTCCATGGAATTGGCTATGCATTAGTCCATTACCATGATAATTTTCACTCTGTGCCTGTGTGAGGTCGTCACCCCTACTACCTTCAGTCACTTGCGGTTAATCATCTTAAAAGCCTACTTTTGTATTTTCCCTCTTGATATACCACTGGTTTCCTCCCCTGTCTGGTTTGAGTTCCTCTATTCCATGACTAAACCAATGGTGAAATGATTAGACAAATGATTAACCATTTAAATCCCTACATTCCACTAAGTAAACAAACATGTCATTTTGCTGTTGTTAGTCAAAATAAGCATTACGCTTCTGCTGACTTTTAGCATCTTAAGCTTTATACCCAATTAAATCTCTAACTTGGGCATAGGTAAGCAATGTATCAGCTGCAAGACCAATTCTTTCAGTGTTTGGGCTCACCATAAATCAGCAGGGGAAAAGGGCGGGGAAAAAAAGAGTGGGGAAAAAGCAAGGGAAAAGAGCAGGGAAAAAAGAGCAGGTTCACCATCCTAACATAAAGAATCGCAATTTTTCCAAACTTTTCATGCAACTCGCGTTTCCTAGCCCTCTAATCATTTTTGTTGCTATTAGGTGGAATTTTTCCAATTTGTTCATGTCTTGAAGTATGGGACCCAAAACTGAGCATAATACTCTTGGTGAAGTCTCATCAATGCTGGATCACATAGAAGAATCACCTTCCTTTGTTTGCAGGTGACATTTCTGTTGATACAACCTAGTATTCATATTCTGCTTGCAGTCCACTATAACGGGCCAAAGCTGCCATGGAGCTGAGGATGGCAACCCAAGTAAAAGACAACAAGAAATTGTTTTTTAGATATATTGGGAGTAAAAGGAAGGCCCAGGGAGGAATAGGACCCCTGCTAAATGGGCAGAAACAATTGGTGACGGACAGAGGGGACAAGGCTGAACTCCTCAACGAGTTCTTTGCCTCAGTGTTCCTAAGTGAGGGGCACGACAAGTCTCTCACTGGGGTTGTAGAGAGGCAGCAGCAAGGCACCAGACTACCATGCGTAGACCCTGAGATGGTGCAGAGTCATTTGGAAGAACTGGATGCCTTTAAGTCGGCAGGCCTGGATGAGCTCCATCCGAGGGTGCTGAAGGCATTGGCCGACATCATTGCAGCATCATTGCAGAGCCACTGGTGGGAATATTTGAACGCTCATGGAGCACAGGCCAGGTCCCGGAGGACTGGAAAAGGGCCAACGTGGTCCCCATTTTCAAAAAGGGGAGGAAGGAGGACCCGGGCAACTATAGACCAGTCAGTCTCACCTCCATCCTTGGCAAAGTCTTTGAAAAAATTATCAAGGCTCACATTTGTGAGAGCCCGGCAGGACAAATTATGCTGAGGGGAAACCAGCACGGGTTCATGGCAGGCAGATCATGCCTGACCAATCTAGTTTCTTTTTATGACCAGGTTACGAAACGCCTGGACACAGGAGGAGAGGTGGATGTCGTATACTTAGACTTCAGGAAGGCCTTAGATGCGGTATCCCACCCCATACTGGGGAACAAGTTAAGAGGCTGTGACTTGGATGACTACACAGTCCAGTGGGTGGCGAATTGGCTGGAGGGTCGCACCCAGAGAGTCGTGGTGGATGGGTCGGTTTCAACCTGGAAGGGTGTGGGAAGTGGGGTCCCACAGGGTTCGGTCCTTGAACCGATACTCTTTAATGTCTTCATCAGTGACTCGGACGAGGGAGTGAAATGTACTCTGTCCAAGTCACTGATGAAGACATTAAAGAGTATCAGTCCAAGGACCGAACCCTGTGGGACCCCACTTCCCACACCCTTCCAGGTCAAAACCGACCCATCCACCACAACTCTCTGGGTGCGACCCTCCAGCCAATTCGCCACCCACCAGACTGTGTAGTCATCCAAGTCACAGCCTCTTAACTTGTTCACCAGTATGGGGT
>NW_005842473.1:555738-556967 GCF_000455745.1 Alligator sinensis | reverse complement strand
CTCTTTCCTGCTTATGCAGGGGGTCGGACTCGATGATCTATTGAGGTCCCTTCCGACCCTAACATCTATGAATCTATAACCACCAGGTCTTTTTCTGTAGTAATGCAGCCTAGCCAGTCATTCTCCAATTTTTATTTATGCATTTTACTGATCGGTCCTAAATATAGGACTTTGAAATTCAATAAGGACAAGTGCAGTTTCTTAATTTTGGGACCATTTCTCTCTTTATCAAAGCCATTTTGAAATACAATTCTGTTCTCCAGAGTGTCTGCAACTCCACACAGCAGAGTATCAACGAGAACCACAAAGATGGTTGGTGCCAAAGTGGCATCCACTCTGTTGTTTCTCTTTTCAGTCTTCATTCTTTATTGACATCATGTATCTGCCTTGTTCTGAAGCTCTGCTTCTGCAAAGAGTTCCAAAAAATAACATTAGTGGAGAAACTTAGAGAAAAAGAAACTTTGGATCTTTCTTCCATATGCTGCGAAAGCTGTCCAGAAGTCTACATTACCCCAAATCCTTTTGGGCACTGACAGACGTGGGGGGAAAAAAAAGAAAATACGTTTTACCAGAAGCACCAGTGCATTACTTTGACCCAGCTCTGGAGAATCTGTATAGATTGGGCACTTCAGCAGGGCTTTTTGGCACTTTTATCTGATTCAATCTGCTATTAGAAAAAGCCCCACTAAAGTGCCCGCGTGATTATACAGACATTGGGAGAGCCGGCTCCAACTAACACGATGCATCTTCTGGGCATGTACTGTGCTCGGCACGGGAGTGCATTGAGTTTAAAGTAGAACTCTGGGGTTTTTGTTTTTTGGTTTTTCCGCATCTGCAAGCAGCCTTTCTGACTACCATGTTGTCTTCTGCAGGCTTGGACAAGACCAAGCCCATGTACAAAACAGGAGCATCTACAACAGACATGGGTGATCCAAATGACCAGTGTTCTACTGGTGTCCAAAACTAGTTGACTCCATCAATGGAGAAGTCAAGATTAATTGTACTAGCCTAACAAAAGACTGTCCAAAAGACATTTTGGTCTACATCTTCCTCATCAAGGACATGGATAGAGCATCTTTCCTTTTCTGAGGGCTTTATCATTAGGGACATCAATAGCATAGCAAGTGAATGGCATACAGGGTCTGGTTAAGAAAGAGATACTATCTTTATAAAGTCTTTCTAAAGCTAGTGAGTCAGTGTCTTGTATTTCTTCATGAAGGCTTGCCTAA
>NW_005842473.1:554743-555707 GCF_000455745.1 Alligator sinensis | reverse complement strand
CTTTCCCTAATCTTACTGCCCTGAGGAGTTGGGTGAAAGGTAGCCTTAGTAGGCAGTTATTGCTTGCTATCAATTTATATATTAGACCTACAGCTATTTGAGGTAGATTTATGTCTCCATCATGTATGCTGAATGACTCAAATGTGTCATGCTTTGTGAACCTTTAATTTTCTTGTCTAGATGTTTAAAAGAAAACAAATCTTTGTGACCAGTAAACCTGGTAGCCCTAGTACAAGAGTATCTGTTCTCTTTTGTTTCTTTCAGTTTGTAGTTTGTAACCAAAGTCATATTAACAGTGCTCATTAAGTGGTAGCTATACATCAGGCCTAAATTTCAGAGGTGAACACCTTCAGCCCATAGATGTGCTCGCTGAGAGTTGTGATGCTTAGTATTTCTTTAGTATGCAGCAAGTTGTTTCTTTTAATGTCTCGTTTCCTTGAGAGAGCGGGCCTGGGGTTCCTTAGAAATCTAGTCTCCTACTATGTTAGCTAAATGACTTAAAGCTGATGTTCAAATATTATGTTCAGAGTGCATGTTAGAAGGTATTATTCTAGATGGCTGGCTCTGCTTCCAAGCACGCAAAAAAATTCACCTGGCAACTTAGATCGTGGGATTCTGATCCATCAGCCTGGAACTTGGCCAGTTTGTAAATTGGCCAAAGTTGGGATTATGTTTCAGTGGAGTTGACTGTTAAGTTACAGTTCCCAATAGAAATGTTGAGCTGGGCAATGGACGGTGAAGAGAAGGAAAAGGAGGAGGAGATGAAACCAAAAATGTGTGGTGTTTGGCATATGTCCAATGCAAAAGATTTAAGCTATTACATAGAAATCAGGCTAGATTAGTGCCCTTGAATTCCAGGTTAAAATTTAAAACACAGTAGGTACTCTCACATGCCCTGCTTATATTTTCTACTGGCTACTGATTATTTTTCTTGCCTCCACTTTTAGGCACTTGACAGGAAAAT
>NW_005842473.1:537076-554712 GCF_000455745.1 Alligator sinensis | reverse complement strand
TGATGCCCTTTGTACCTAGCCTACAAATCTTCTGCCTTAAAAGGTGGCTCATGTTAAACACCAAATGTGACTATTCAACATCACTAGTCATAGTTGTTTTAAAAAATCTGCATGTTGGAGGAGAACATGAACAGTAAATTTCCTGAAATAAAAATAACCTAACACAAGTACGTTTCTACTAGTAGCACCTTATTCTCTCCCCCCCCTCCACCCCCCCCCCCCCCAAGTGCACCCTAATCTCCCCCCCCCCCCCCGCCCCCCGTAGTAAATGATGCTGTTTTCTTATTGCTGATGGCAAATGTACCAAAACATTAGCCTGAACTCAAGCATGTGTGGTAAAATGATCCACCATAAACAGATGTGGCAGGAACAGGCTACCTCCTACCCAACGACAATGGGCAGGAATAAGCTGCTGGTTTCTTTGCTCTTGAATTTAGAGAGTTCAGCTTGGATAAAAATAGAGGTGTTTTCAATCTATGTTGGTTATTCTTAGCTTAAGTTGACAGACATATGAGGTCTGTGTCGGCACTTGATTAAAAATCAAACTAAAGTAATTATTTACTGTGCTATGGTACCTGTAAAGACTGTACAGGCAGACACCCGCTTTTTAAAAAACAAACAAAAACCCTTATTAGGACCTTAAGATGTGCCCAGCACACATTTACGTAAGAGAAAAAAGGGATAAGTAAAAGAGTGAGCAACAACAAAACTGAATAATAGAGAAAAAGTCAAGATTTTAACAACTGCTGAAAAAAGTAAGCAACAGAAATGCTGCAGTTAAACAGGAAACTACCTGAGGCTCTGATTTCCTAAATTATTACCGTTTAGCAAGATTTGGACCTATCATGCCAGTCTCTTGCTTAAAAAATAAAATAAAGTAAAGATTGTACACTCTTCAGGGCAAGGATTGTGACTTGGGGCATATACAATTTCCAGAGCCTAACAGTATAGGTTCTTTTTGGGACTGGGTCACTGAGATCTACCACAATACAAATATTTAAGTAATATCCATCAGATATGCCCATCTTCTGTGGGGCATATACCATAACAAAACAGTTTTCTGATGATATAAAAAAATGTGCTAGGTGCAGGAATGAAGAAAAGCCCTTCCTTGCCTAAGAAAAAGAACAGTGGTTGTAACTAAGGGAGTGGGGTGACTGGAGCACCAGTTTCAGATACCGACTTGGGGAGGGAGGGCACAAAAATAGCTGCTGCTTCCAGTGCTCTCCTGGCTTCCACACCACTGCCAGCAATGTGACTCTGGCTGCTTCTCCATGTCTTACTGCCACACGGGGCACAAAACTGCCCAGTTACACATCTGGGATAGAGTGTAGGGGCAAAACAGTGCAGCTTAAGATAAGGTTTTGAAGTGGTGACTGACCACCTGCTGGTCATAAAAACTTGTGTTAGGTTTTGAAAATCCGTTTTTATTTCTGCCCTCACAATCTTAAGACACAAAAAGGAATGTTTTCAGAGACTTTCACAGTAGATTCAATTTAAAGTGAATGGCTCACAAATTATTATATTAGAAGAATATACTTTCACGGCTTCGTTTATTTATAATCTATGCCAGTGAGTACCTGTTGATCACATCCCTGGTAACCTAGAATGAAATGCGCTCTAGTGATAAATGAATATATCCGTGTATATCGGAGGATGAAATGTAATTGTATGAACCTATTCATTTAACATATATGTGCAGAAGCCTCTCTGACAGTATGGAAAAGTAATTCTTGTTTTCCTGTAAATATGGTGGTGAGCTCAGATTTTTTCTGCCTTAGGCCCATTTGCTCCCCTGTACGCATTCGAGTTTCCTGTCCTCAGCTTCAAGGTTCTAGATGCATAACCTTTATACACTGATGGGAGAAGTATGGGGAACAAACAGGGCAAATAGGATGTCTAGTACAATCACAGATTAATGATGTAATTGGGAATAAGATGTGGTGAGATCATTCACATGACTGGAGTACTGCCATAGATGGATATAACCTGTTCAGGAAGGGTAGTTGGTGGCAGGGAGAGGAGAAGGTGTTGCCATGCATATACTTGGAAGTGCAGTCTGAAGTGAAAGGTAGGCCTATTGTAAGCCTCTTGGTAAAGGTCAGAAGGGGCAGATGTCAGGGTGGGCATCTGCTACAGATCTCCAAATCAAGAGAAGGAGGTGGATGAGTGTCAAGTGTCAGAAGTTTCCAAATTGCAGGACTTGGTTCTCATGGGGGACTTTAATTATGGGGACATCTGTTGGGAGAGAAACACAGCAGTGCCCAAGCAGGCGAGCAAGTTCCTGCCGTGTGCTGGGGATAACTTTTTGATTCGCATGGTAGAGACTGAGGCTCTTCCTGACTTAACAGGGAGGAACTGGTTGAGAAAGTGAAGGTGGGAAGTAACTTGTGTGGCAGAGACCACACAATGGTGAGTTCAAAATCCTAAGGAGAAGAAGGAAAGGGAGTGTCAGAATAAGGATGCCGGACTTCAGAAAACAGACTTCAACAAACCCAGGGACCTGATGGTTAGGACCCCTTGGGAGGCAGGACTGAGGGGAAAAATGTCCAGGAGAGCCGGCTGTAACTTAACGAGGCCCTTTTAAGGATGTAGAAGCAAGGTTTCCCAATAAGGCAGAGGAATGGGAAGTGTGGTAGGAGATCAGCCTGGTTAGGAGTTTCAAGGAGCTGAAACACTCAGTTCCATAAGAAGTGGAGCCATGGTCATAGTACTAGGGAAGAGTATAAGAGTATTGAATGAGCATGCAGGGAGAAAATTACTAAGGCCAAGACATAATTTGAGATGCAGCTGGCACGGACATAAAAGGCAATAAAAAAGGATTCCCTACATATGGCAAAAGTAAGAGGAAGGTGAGAGACTCCATATATCCCTTATCGAATACAGAAAGCTGTGTGGGCCGGGAGCGCCCCGAGCCCTTTTTCGCGCTGCACGCGGGCTGTGACCAGCAGCCCGGGCACGCGGGGGCGGAGAGGGAAGGCCTTCGCTCTGGAATTAGGCACGGACGCGTATCGGTAGTTTAAAAGATTGTTTACTTACACCGAGATGGCAATGGTGTAGGCTGGAAAGCTTGATTAAGTTGCAGTTACAGAAAGAGAAAAGAAAACAAAAACTCGAACCTGCAGAACACGAGGGTACGTCACATAGGGTTCCGGCGACGGGAAGAGGAAAATACGAGGGTACGTCGCATAGGATTCCGGCGACGGGAAAATAAATCTGCAGGACTCAAACCCGGGTAGAAGAGCTCTGAGGCCGATCGTAAGGGCTCACACGAAGTTTGTTAGGCTCCGTGGGTTCTTCCGTTCACTCATCCACATGAAGTTTGCTAGGCTCCGTGGGTGGTCCGTGAGGATCCGCAGCGCTTAGAGATCTTCACACAGCGTGAAGTCTCCTCCTCCCTTGTTCGTGGAGTCCTCCAACTTGGGCGGAAACCACTCAAGCCTCTTATATGGCTAGCAAGCCAATCACTAGCTGCCACATGTGAATAATTTAGAACTGGCCAATAATGGGACTCGAATTAGCATACCAATGGCAGGAACTCTTTGCAAGGAGCTTCTCCTCTCTGCAGCAAAGAAATGCACCCTGCAAAACAAGCTCCAAATTGGCGGGAAATTCTCCCTTGCACCGGGGTTCTCCTCTGCAGCAGAAAACTCCACTGTGCAAGGAAGCTGCAATTTAGCGGGGACAATTTAGCAGTGCCAAAGCACACACAAATAAAAATCACACCTTTTGGGTTGTGACAAAAGCAGTCTAGTGGCAGATGATACAGAGAATTCAGTGCCTTTTTTACTTCGGTTTTCACAAGTAGGGCAGAGCTGGGGAAGGAGACAAACAGCTTAAAGTAGTATAAAAACAGGTTAGGAAGTACTTAGAGAAGAAAGATGCTTTCAGATTGACAGAGCTGGGTGGGATGCACTTGAGTACGCAAAAGGAATTGGCTGAGGTAATTCCAGAGCCATTGGCTATCCTTTTTGAGCGCTTGTGGCGGTTGGTGAGGTCCCAGATGACTGGAAAAGGGCAAATATAGTGCTCATCTTTAAGCAAGGAAAGGAGGATCTTTGGAACTGCAGGCCATTCAACCTGATCTCTTTACTCAGAACGATCATGGAGCAGGTCCTCAAGGAATCCTCTGTGAAGCACCTAGAGGACACTCAAGGTGATCAGGAACAGCTAGCATGGATTCATCAAGAGCAAGTCATGCCTGATGAATGTGATTTCGTTCTTTGATAAAGTGACAGGCTCTGTGGATGCGGGGATAGCAGTTCATGTGGTATATCTT
Organism: Alligator sinensis; assembly: GCF_000455745.1. Lineage (NCBI taxonomy): Eukaryota > Metazoa > Chordata > Crocodylia > Alligatoridae > Alligator > Alligator sinensis. The sequence goes on along the minus strand of NW_005842473.1, from coordinate 550,433 downwards.
GAATTTAGCAAGGCTTTTGACATGGCCTCATATGACATCCTCATTAACAAGCAAAGGAAATGCAGACTAGATGGAAGTTAGTATAAGGTGGATACATAACTAGTTGGTCATCATGCTCAGTGGGTAGTCCTCAATGTGAAATTGGGAGGAGATATCATGTGGGGCTTCCTAGGGGTCCTGCCCTGGTCCTGGTATTGTTTAACATCTGCATTAATGATTTGGATGATGGGATCAAGTGAACACTGAGCAGCTTTGCAAATGACAGCAGGTTGGGTGGAATTGTGGATGCTCTGGAGGGCAGGGCTAGGGTCCAGAATGACCTGGATAGACGGGAGAAATGGTCCACAATCAATGAGATGAGATTCAACAAGGACAAGTGCAGAGTCCTGCATTTAGAATTTAATAATCACATGCACAAATACAGACTGGGTAGTGACTGGCTAGGCTGCAGTACCAGAGGGAAGGACCTGGGTGTTATAGTAGGCCATAAGCTAAATATGAGCCAACAGTGTGCTCTTGTGTAAAAAAAAAAAAAAAAAAAAAGCCAACAGCATCCTGGGTTGTATTAACAGGAGTGTCACTTGCAAGCTAAAGGAAGTGATTCTTTCACTTTATTCAACACCAGTGAGGTCTCACTTGAAGTACTGTGTCCAGTTTTGGGCTCTGCACCTCAAGGAGGACATGGACACTTTAGAAAGAGTCCAGTTTAAGGCAACAACAGTGATTAGGGGTCTTGGAGGCAAAATTTATGAAAAAAGGCTGAAGGAACTATGGCTATTTAGCGTACAGGCAAGAAGACTGGGGAGAGGGGGTGTGTTGATAACAGGCTTCATATACCTGCAGGGTGATCATAGAGAAGATGGAGATAAGTCTTTTTTCTGTTGCTGCCAGGGACAGGACTAGGAGAAATGACTTCAGGCTGCATCAGGAAGTATTTAGATTGGAAATTAGGAGGACCTTTCTGACTGAGAGTGTCCAGGCATTGGAACAGGCTGCCCAGACAAGTTGTGAAATCTCCATGCTTGGAAACTTTCAAGAGCAGTTTGGACAGACGCTGGGCTGTATGGTTAAAGTCAGGGATGATTTTGCCTTGAGCAGGAGTCTGGACTAGATGACTTTGAGGTCCCTTCCAGCCCTACTTTTATATGATCCTGTAAATCAGGTCTTTCCTTCTAATGTACCCTTTTATCTCTTTGGATTGCCTGTCCGGACTCCTTTGTATTGCTGTGGTGCCTTCTCATGCACTAGTCTGATTCTAGCCTTTGCATTTTTTTCTGTAGACCATTCTGTATAGGACTTTGATCTACTGACATCATTGTCCTAGCAAAGCATCTTCCAGAAGTGTGTTAAACAGAACGATTGCAATGTGTCACAAGTAGTCCATTCCTTTTATTACTCTTTGCACACTACTTTGGACCACCGCTGATCCTCCAAACCAGTAACCAATCCACATGTAAGTCAGTGCTGATGATCCACTTTTGCTGTCTTAATTTATGGAAGATTAGTAATAATAAAGGTAGAATTCTCCAAAATACATCGGTGAGCACTGATCAATTCATTGCATGTTCTACCTCTGCTTCTGCCCTCTGCTGCATCTTTTCTTCCTTTTTCTCAATTCCCGCAGCTTTTTTTGTGTTTGTGAATGTTTGCACAGAGCCTGGTGCGTTGAGTGCCACTAGTAGCAAACAACAGTAGCTGCTAGGTATGTCACTGTGACTTACATTACTATGTTTTAAGTCCAATCCTGATACAGTAGTGGAATAATGAGCCAAGCTGGCACCTAGGGCAAACCCTGGGAGGAAGTGGGGGAGGTTTGGGTTTGAGGACAAGGGGGACATGGGACAGGTGGTGTGGGTCCAAGATTCGGGGAGGGGCATCAGCCTTATCCAGTCAGAAAATAAGTAGTCCTGGCTGAACTGCTGTGAGTACACAGGCTTTGCCACTCCCCCATTGTTTTTGGGGAAAATATATATGACCATAATGAATTCTCCTATTTCCATTAGATTTGCCTCCAATGGGATCTTGCTTTCTAGTTCTCCAAGTTTGTTAGCCTGTTTTTATGAAGTCTAGTGGTTTTATTTTCTCTTCTTGTTCTTTTCTTTCTCTCCTTGAGACCGTGATTGTTGTCACCCAAGTTACCTTCCACTTTTAGGTCCCTTGCTATTAGCAGCAAATCAAGAAAAGCTTCTCCTTTAGTTGGTTTCTTCACCATCTGTACCAAAAAGTTATTCCCAACCCAATCAAAAACTTCTTGGATTGTTTGCATGTTGCTGTCTTACCCTCCCAATAGATATTAAAGTAAATACCAAATCCTGTGATTTGGATACTTCGTATTATTGCTTTAAAAAAAGCCTTGTCTACCTCCTCCTCCTGGTTTGGTGGTCTACAGTAGATACCAACCATGGCATTGCCTTGGTGTTTTCCTCTCTTAACACAGAATATTTCAATGAATCTACCTACCCACGTACGCATAAATTACATATCAGTGTGCTAAGCTCATTGCTTAGTCTGATATCACCTACTGTGGGTAATTTCATGAAATATATTCTGCATTAACTGAGACACATTTCCTATACTAAAATAATTTATATCTAAATTAATATCTCTAATTCATAATTAATATCAATTTAATTTATGATCTGCATTTTTGTACCTTTAATACTTAAAAATCTGGTTAGCTGTTACAGAAAAGTCTAAGAGTAAGTGTTTTCAACTTGCATGTTAATAGGAAGAAATTACATTTTAAGCTGTATATCTCCGTGTTAGATGCTGAGCTGCCATAGCGAAGGAAAGATTGGTTGTACAAGTCTGTTCATTTCCCTAGGGAGTCTCAGTTCATGATAGGGAGCTCAAGGACAAGACTTACAGATATTTTCTGAAGAGTCCAAGGAATGCTTAACTGAGCAAAAATAGTCTGTTTATGGGGGCACGGAGCAGGGGACATGGATTCTGCTATGTCATCCATCATTTGCCTGAAGCAAATGTTAAAAAAAAGTGTGTGCATGCATATACATAATCAATAAGGATTTTTATAATGTGTGTACATGTGTATATATAAAAGAAAAATCCTTATTGATTGTTCCAAAGATTATTTTCTTTAGCTAACTGAGGTGGTAGAAAGCTCTCTGTTCAACTCTTGGAGAAATTAATTGCAAATCTCAGTGTCAAATGAGAGAGAGAAAACCAGGGAATGTCTCTGTGGAAGGCACTCTGTAGAATCCATTTCTGGTATCACAGCATTTGAGCAGGTCCGTTTACTTACAAAACCCCTATTAAATCTTTTTGCAACTATGATTGATGGCATAAACAATATGATGTCACAAATTTTTGTTAATTTTTGAACGTCTGGCAAGGTCTTCAACCTGAGTAAAGTAAAAGCCTCCAATAAGGTTGTGTGTGAACAACTTTACACAGATGATTATGCTCTTATTAAATATACTCCAGAGGACCTCAAATTCATCACCAGCAAGCCTGCTGAGATGGGGACAATTGTTGTACCAAATTTCATTTACCTTGGAGTAGGTTAATCAAATACTGCTCCCATTAACCAAAATACTTGCTGTGTTAAAAATAAAATATCCTCTCTATTGCTCACCTGGCATCACACAGAAAACTAGAAACAACATTTTACTTTGCTGTAGTGTTTTCTGGCACTATTCTGTGGTGGTTAAATAGGAGCAAGTAATTGGCATATCAAAGAGCTGGAAAAAAAATCTCATCAGCATCATAGAAGCCAAGATAAAATCTCAAATCAGGTTGTATAAATAGTCAGCAATACAGGATAAAGTGCTTCTTTTATAAGGATCGTTTTTACTAGACCAGATGCTGCTTTAGCATAGAAGATGACAGTTCTCAAAGATGTTGGATAGTGAACTCTAATTAGCAAAACATCAAGATTCACAGGACATGATACAAAATGGTCTGGAAAAGACTATTGCTAGTTATGACAGATATTGTTATGTGGGGAGCTTGCTGTGGCAAGCTAAAATGACATCTAGTCCAGAAAATTTTGAAAACCTATTAATTAGTTTTGCATTTGGGGAGAGGCAAATGTTAAACGCAGCTAACAAGCATTTTTTCATTGTACTCCTTATGGAAAGGTCTGTAAACCTAGAATTGGACTGAGCCATAAAGAACTTGGTAGAAGCTGGGTGACTGTACATCTCGGTTTAGCTGGTACAGTCCTGGATTTTGGAGGCCGGTCCTGTCCGGCTGGTGAGAGTTGCAATGAGCATCTCAGAAATGCAGAGGTGTGGAGCGCAGTCCCACAGGAAGACAGTGGAGGGGCGTAGAGCAGCATGGTGCGCCATGCACCCCACCTCTGCCTGCTGACTTGGGAGAGCACGGTGTGGATGGAGTAGGGGAATGGTTTCCCAGATTTCCTTATGATCAGCCCATGAACAGGCTATCTTTGTCTCTTACAACTAACACTGAAAAAGATTATTTTACTATTTCTGGAAAGGTATATAATGTTGGGATTAAATCTAAAACTTTGACAATATTATGCATACATTTGAAATGGATTGCTAAAAGCATTTTTAAAATAACTTTATTTGATGGTTTTAAATATTTTTTTCAGGTTAGAAAGCTTAATGTTCGCATAGTGATCGATTAGCCTGTTTTGGCTTTTTCCATGTTCTCATGGTTAAAAGTACTTTCATTTTAAAGTTGGTAAATTTGGAAGATGTACTGTAGGGTGAGTGTATCTGGAAGAATATAAGAGTGAGAGGTGACATGTGACCCTCAGGAAATTGGCTGTAAAGCTTTCTGTCCCACAGTAATAGACTAAGAAACAGTCAGCCATGCAGTGTGCCAAAATCAGGCAGTCCAAACAGTATGGTTACTTATTTTTTCCCTGACCCCCAGCTTGGTGATCAAACACAAAACTCCAAAGCATTTCAGGTCAGTCTGAAACAGCAATTCTTTGGGTTTTTTCTCCCTCCCGAGAAGCAGCAACAAGTATTTTATTACTATATCAGATAAAATACTTAATTCAGCTGAAAATAAAACGTTCCATTTTTAGGTTATTTAATACTACTTAACCCAGGGGTGGGCAAAATGTGGCCCGTGGGCCCGATGCTATTCTATCCAGCCCATGGGGCCCTTAAATTTTAGAAAATTAATATTTATCTGCACCTGGAGGCTGTCATGTGGCCCTTGATGGCTTGCCAAAACTCAGTAAGTGGCCCTCCACCAGAAATAATTGCCCACCCCGATAACCTTTCATGGAAATGAGCCCTTTTTTTATGAGAAGACCATTTTGAAACAAAGTGTTAAGATATTTTGTTTAAAAAAACTCGGAATGAAATGTTCACGTTTTCCAAAATCATTTGACCCTCGGGTGCTCTCAGGTAAAAGCAGTGATTTGTCATTGCCCTCCTCTGCCCCTGCTTCATTAGAGGACTTTGTGCATGTGTCCCTTTGTGGATTTGAGGGGGATCATGACTGCTCAGACAGTGCTTTGGGAACCAGTTGTTCTCTTCCCCTTCTTCCAGGTGCTTCTGCTTCTTGCCAGTTTTCCCTGCCTTGTGTCCACATGCTGTCCCACCCCAGGGGTCCCCAACTCATTCCCATGTCCTGCAGCCCATGACTGCATCATGCATCCTGCAACCCGCCCTCCAGCCTAACACCCTAGCTTTACCCTCATTGGCCCTCCTCCCCCTGTCCTTGCATGGACCCCTACCTGCCATCTGTCCCCTAACCTAGCTCCCTGGCTTCATCCCTGCCACACTGTGATTGGTCCCCTGCTCCTTGTCATGCCTGGGGTTGTGTTTCTGTGTACCTTTGAGGGGAGTCTGAGTAGCCCTGACAGGTAGGTAGTGGTTGGGACACTTAGGATTTGGCAGCACATGGCTCAAGTGAGAGTGGGAGTCACCTGTGGTCATAAAGCCCAGATATAGGTCCTTGCAAGAGCACTGAGCCAGGTGGTGCTGCCCTGCTTGCACAAAATTTAAGGGCAGAGGTTTTTAACATCTATATATTTATCCTTCCTGAAGAAAGCTCCTTCAAGTTCCAGAACTAGTTGGTACAAACTTCTTTTAAGGATCTGAAACCTGAATAACCAGCTTTTAACATATATGTTTATCAATGTAAAAATTTTATTTTTCACCTGCAAAATTTGAAGCAATTGTTATTTTTTTTATGCCTGAAGTTTAGTGTCTTTCAACGCAGCTATTTTACTCTTAGATGTTGTGCATATCTTGATTTTTTTTTTTTTTTTCACTAGTAGGTATTGTTAAATTTCATACCAGTTTTCATTTTAAATATAATAGTACCCCACAAATGCATGTGGTATATAATACCTATTACCATTGGATAGTTTTAAAGCCTCTATCAAGAGGTACAAATATCACTTTACTATATTATACAATTGCAGAGTAGCTGTCTTTTTAAATATAAACTGCACAGCTGAATGTATTTTGAACCCCTAGGGATCTACTCTGCTTTTTTTAATGAATGTCATTCATATACAATAACTTATTTTTATTCAAAACAATAGACAGGTTTTTTTTCTGAATGCTGGAGAGCAAGATCAAGTCCCTAATTGAAAACCTTCCTGTTTCAGATCTCAATCAGTGTTCTTTCCTTTGTTAGTTGTGTCATTCCCCCACCCTGGATTCATGTGTTTTGCAACAGCTGTTTATATTCATGGCACTTTTTTAACCACTACATTTATTGTAAGGACTGGGAAGTTGACTGCTGTCATCTGGGCATGCAGCCCTCATCCCTTTACCTGCGGCTATGCATGGACACCAACACAAGAGGATACAGATGATTTATATACCCGGGTAATCTGATCTAAGTGCACTTAGTGTGGGCTGTAGCAGTTCTATTTACACTAATGCTCCCCCTGTCATTCCACCAGTGGAACAAATACTAACAGGATGTGGTAGGCTCTAGAGAAAGCTTCCTAGTGCAGAGCAATCAAAACTATCCAAGTACCACTCAAAATGCATGTTTTATGTGTATTAATAAAACTTTACAGATCTCTGCTTTCTTTTCTTTCAGCTTTGCATTTCAATATGAAAGAATTGCTCGTAAAATCTGCATATAAGCAGCTTCCCTACTGTAACACACTTTCTCTGTTGCTTTGAGCTAATGGTACTTCTTATTCTGGTTTGAGTTTTCTTAATCTACTGCTTTTTTTTGGAAAGTGAGATCCCATACTCTTGTGATGGGAAGTGTGTGTGTGTGCGCGCGTGTGTGTGGAGAATTCACCTGCTCTTTCTGCTGGGCAGTAAACATGACCACTCACCTAGAGTAGTTTATAAAGAGTGTATTCAAGTTAATTTACTCATGCTGCATGCTTTCACGTATCAGTTCCACACCTGGACAGTACATATAGCAGAATCTACCTTTGTGTCAGTGATCCCCATATCTTTTTATTAATTAAACACACAAATGCTTCCATTAGTTGGTTTTTTGGGGGGTTTTTTTGTTGTGGTTTTTTGTTTGTTTGTTTTGAGCCTTTTGGTTCAGCAAGAAAAAAGCCCCAAAATGAAACTTAGGCCATTTTTACACATGCTCCAGGACAGTGCTGAGCACTAATTAGTGAGCTGTGCTAATTAAAAGTGCCCACGCATTATATGCATCAGCATCCCTGCACTGAAAAAATGGTGGTGGGGTGCTTTGAACTAAAGCTCACTGAACATGTTTTATTTCAGAGCTCCCTGCTGCCATTTGTTCAGCGTGGGGATGCTGATGCATGTGCCGTGGAAGGCTGCTGGAGCATGTCCGTTTCTGTGCTCCAGCAGACGTGATTAATCAAGTGTGCTCCGCCGCATTGGAGCAGGCTCCCCGCACATCTGTAGGAGCCCTTAGTGTCTTTGGAGGTGTCAGTTTCAAATTTTAGAATTGAGCTGATTAGCTTTAACTGAAAAATCTAACTTCACCACCACCAGGGTTTTCTAATTCCCAGCCCTGTCCAGGATTGAGATGTTTATGCTTGGGGAACCAAAGCAGGTGGCTGGATCTCATTATCCTTTTGAAGAAACACCTCAAATATTTTAGAGACAAAGGTCAGTTATTTATAAGATGTGACAATAGGATCTTTTTATCTCATGGCATATTGCATCTCATTTTACTGGTCTTATCATGTGGCTGCTAATGAGCTTCAAACATGTGATTTTAAGATTAATGAGTGCATCTCTCAATTCCCTGAAGAGAATGCCAAGAAGAGAAATTAAAATGCAGCCACAGAGAGTATTCTGACTGTATCGTGGATCAAGTGTGGTCTAAGATGTATCAACCTAATCAAAACCTGGTCTGTAGTCTGATTACATTAATTTACAGGTTATAGACAAACAGTAACTGTATCCATGAGAAGAAGAGGATGCTCAGTGATGACTTCTCAACCAGTTTTTCACTGAGCTGGTCAATGAGCAACCAGTGTTTCCTCCAACTAACTGACTTATTAGGAGTAAAAAATGGAGAGTGTTTACTGCAATGTGCAATGGATGATCTTTTATAAAATGAAAAATAAAAGCAGACAGGAACATGCAGATTAATACCCCATCTGTCACAAAGCAGACATGTATCAAAAGAGTTGTAAAATTAAATACTGTAGCAGCTAAACTGTGGAATAAAGTAACATTCTCCAGGTGATATCTTCCATTTCGTCTCTTATTTCAATGCAGTTGAAATAAGTATTGTATAGCCAAGTCTTCTTCAAGCATTTATAGCATACTGTAGCGGTCTTATTAATGATAGTAAACTTTAATATGTCCAACTTTTGATCATATTCATAAAGGTAGTTTTTACTTAATCTGTGGTGGTTAAAATTTGTCATGATAAAAGATGGGCAGAGGGACAAATAAGCAGATGATCATCATATAGAGTCATCTGAATTGTGCAGTAAACTAGGTTAATTGTACTAAAACACGTTTTATTTTAGACATGTGGAAAACAAATGAATCTAAGTACAGGTAATGCAGTTTATACATATGAAGGAGGGGGACTGAATCCTGGGAAACAGTGACCCTGAAGAAGATTTTAAGACAATAGTGTGCAAACAATTCAACACGAGTTCCCAGTGAGATACTTTGTCAATACCATATACAATACAGGAGTGTATCAACACGAGAAGAGGCAGAGATGTTTATTAAAATATTATATCCAGTATTGAAAAAAATGAGAGAGAGGCTGCAGAAAAAAGCTGTTAAAAGTAACTGAAGAGCTGGTTTAAACTCTTAGTAAGAGACTTCAGGAGCTCATTTGGTTTAACAAAAGAAGAGTGTTGAGGTGCCTTAACAGTGTGCAAGGACTTTCACTAGGAAAAAAACACTGGTATATTAAAGGGCTCCTTAGCCAGTATAGAAAGGCATAATGAGAACTAGGGCCTGAAGCCAGAAAAATCTGAATTAGAAATTGGGTGCAGACTCTTATCCATGAGTATAATTAACTGCTGGAACAAACTGCTACGGAAAAACGTGGATTCTTCATCTCCTGATGTCTTCAGTTTAAGACTGGATGCCTTTCTGGATTATGTGTTTTAGTCTGATCCAAGTTATTTGGCTCAGTAAAGCTCTTGTTGGATAATAGTGAGATATAGCAGATCACACTAGATGATCTAATAGACCCTTGTCATTTTAAACTCTCTGAATATGCAATGCATTGATATAAAGGAGAAGGATTATGGTTGTGCCTCTGACCTTAATGTTGGCACTTCCTGAGTTGGATGCTTTGGAAACTTCACTTTCAGTGCATTTTCTGGGCATGCATCTTCCAAGGTTTTACTGAAGCAGCACTCATAGAAACTTTCCAAGAGTGTTCCATATACGCAGTCCAACCTTTCTTAAATTACTTTCCCTTATTACATTTCTGAAACTTTCACACAATAAAGAAGCAAAAGCCACGTGGAATAGTGGAACTTGGAATATTTCAGTAAGAAAGGTGAGGGGCAAAGATTTCTTGAGATGATAACTTTTATTGGACCAGCTGCATAGTTGGAATACAGTTACAAAAGCTTTAGCATGCAAGACATTTGAAAGCTTGCCTAACTGTATCAAAACTATGCAGTTGGTTCAATAAAAGATATCACCTTAAAAATAAAATGAAAACTTGCCCCTCCCACAGTTCCTGAATCATCATGGCTACAACACTACAATAAGAAAGAAGAATATTTTGCCAGTGATTTAAAAAAAAAAAATCCCTAGGGAATACTGTCACTAGATAAAGCTTGCCCTTGCCTACTTTGCACAGGTGTTTTAAGGATAAAATGTTTTAGCTTTTACCTGCACTGTGAGGACCTATACATACAAAGTAATACAAACATTACATTAGAAATTGAATCTGGTTTATTTGAATATCCTGAACATTTCAGATCTACATATTTTGCTTTATTTAGAAATGTTCCTTAAAAAAAATTGTTGAGTTACATATGATTTTGGTCCTCTACATTACATTTAGGTATTACATTTAGACTGATGAGTCCAGGATTAGGTTAACCTAAATATTCTATCAGCTTGGGAGGTGTACTAATTTAGTTTGATATTGGGTTGACCGGATCTAGGAAAGGGTTAACCTCATCTCCCAAACACCTGCTTGTGTTTGCAATGCAGCCCTAGTCCCAGCCCTCACTCTGCTGTTCCATCCCTGTCCCCCAATGCTACCTGGGGTCTTTGTAGCCCCTCGATTGTCCCCCCTCCAATCTCGCCACCCCCATCACCAATCTCACCCCCTCCCCCCTCCAACTTACTTAGAGTGGGGTCCCCTCATGGTCTATATGTTTAGGCAGCTTAAACTAAGGTGCATGATCATAGACTAGGTGTAATGAATGGCTGCATGCACTCTGTGCGCCTTATATTCCCTTAAAAGTATGAAACAAATTGCTTTTCTTTTTATCAAATAAGCATGCGCATATCTTCAGTACATGTTCCCTGCACACATACTGCTTATGCAAAACCTGTAATGCTTGCAAGAGCATAAAATTGAGTGCAAGACTCTTCTGGTCTGAGCGTATGGGTGAAAACATCTACTCGTGTTTGGAGTAGGAAGAACTGGCAGGATCAGATCTAGGCATCTATTCGTAAGTTTTATATAGGACCCTTCACATAGTAAGAGTTAGGATGTATTAAATGCCCTTAAAGATCTGGACTTTGATAAGCTTTTCAGGGTGGAACAAGTTCATTTCTCATTTATCAGTAGTTCACTTCTCATTTATCACTCTATATCTTTACTGTCCCTTACGTGTTGTTGTTTTCAGGTTTGTGTATAAACGCACACATGCAAGTTTAAGGACACCAACACAAATCCTATAATATTTATCCAGTTATATACCGCCAATAACCCATGAGGTTTCATGATATTAGGCAGGGGTGGGCAACTATTTGGATTGGGGGGCCACTTAAGGAGTTCTGTTGAACTCTTGAGTGCTTGGAGGTGGGGTTTCTGACCAGATGGAGCGGGCAGGCAGGGTCTCCTGACATTGGTGTGAGAACCCCACAGGCAGGGCACACTTGAGCAGGGTGTGCTTGGCCAGGTGGATGGGATGAGGCTGCAGGGAACAGCATCCAGGATTGGGATGGACAGGCAGGGCCAGGGCTCAGGCTGGGATCATGGGCTGATGCCAGAGTGGGGCCAGAGCCTGGGGCAGATCTGCAAGCAACTCCTGCATGTCCCTGTGACAGGCGCTGGTACCACAGGGAACCAGCACCCATCACGGTTGTGTGGGGAGCACATGGGGGCTCTGCCCCACGTCTTAGCCCCATGCTGTGACCACCCTATGATCCTGGCCATGGCTCAGGCCCTGCCTACCTGTCCTGCCCCGTCTGCCCAACTGAGCATGCCCAGCCTAGGACCCCCTGCAGGCAAGTCTCCATAGTGACCCCACACACCTGCTCCACATGGCATCCCTGGCAGTGGGTGCAGGCCAGATGGGCCCAGGTGCCCAGGCAGCAGGGCCAGGGTTCAAGCACTGGCAGCGGGTCAGACACCTGCTCACAGGCTATGGCAGCGGGGGCTGCCAGGAAGAGGAGTCTGGGCACTGCACTGCCCAACCCCACAGACTACAGCCACACCCAGGGATAGGATATGCTGCACCAGGCAGCACCTCTGCATCTGGGGGCGATGGGACCAGCTGTACACACCATAGCTTGGGCTGCCCCATGCCACATGGAATCGCTTGGCAGGTTGAATCCAACCTGCAGGCCGTATATTGCCCACCCCTGATATAAGGTGATGACAGTCAAATCAACAGCTACCACATAGCTATTCTATTGTCAGTTTGCTTTAGCTCCTATTGCACACACAGATCTCTGACTCACTCCCCAATTTCTAAACATCTCCTTTGGTTTTTCAGTGTATGAAAACTATGCCTACCCTTTTGACATCTCTTGCATCACTGTACCCTGCAGATGCTGCTCTAAGGTGCCCCATTCACACATCAAGCATCATCTCTGCAAAAGAACTCTTTGCATCATCAGCAAAAAAAGTTATCTATACGGAAGGAAATGTATGTACAAATAAATAATGGCTATATTAAAAACCCATGGAAGATGATGTATACCAACCTGCCCAACACAACATATTATATTTGGATAAAAACAAATATAACATCTGGCATGTTACCTGCCAAATTCTATTATATATCCTTGACCTTTCTTTGGTACATAAGTAATCAGGGCAAGAGGACACAGCATTGTAACTGCACAAACAGCGAGAGAACCTCGCATACATTTGTAGTCCCTCTTTTCTGTGCCCTCGATCCCCACCCTAATCTTGAGTATGTTCTACATATCTTTCTGAACTGTTGTTTCCTGCAACTTGGCCCTTGGTTGAGGTTGAGAATTATTGCTAGTTCCATGGTGAAAACACTAGGGCTAAGTTCAGACAGTCAAAAAGTCCAAGGCCTAATCGATTCAATCCGTGCAGGTTAGTCTAAACTGCACAGATTGATCAGATAAGTAAGTGAACAGACATTTACTTTTGATTCCAGAAATGCAGCCTGAGGCCTGCAGTGGCCCAGAAACTGGGAGAGGGGGGATGCTAGAGGAGATGGCTTGAGCCAAAGCTAACCCACCCACCTGTGGGGAAGGAGAGGTTGTGGGGGAGATGGAAAACTTCTTGGGAGGTTGAGACACTGTGAGTTTGTCACAACCCAAAGTTGTGGTTTTTCTTGTTTGTGTGTGCTTCGGCATCGCTAAATTGTGTTCCCGCTAAATTGCAGCTCTTTTGCACGGTGGAGCATTCTGTTGCAATTAAGACCCCGTGTGCAGGAGTTTTTCCCGCCAGTTCTGTAGCCTTCTTTGCATCGTGCATTTCTTTTGCATTATAGTGATGCATGGTACAAGGAAGTTCCCGCCATTTGTATTAAGATTTCCGCCACATTATTGGCCGATCTTAATATAGGCACACGTGG
>NW_005842473.1:522524-536941 GCF_000455745.1 Alligator sinensis | reverse complement strand
AGCTTTTTCCTTAAGAGGGCAACAGAGGTTTAATTTGTCGAACCCATGGAGCTTCAACAACTCTGGGGGACCTAATTTCCAAACCCCCAGAGCCTTAACAACTCCAGGGAATACACCCTCTAGCCTCTCCCCGTCGCCGACCACAATCCAGACGTATTCCTCTCCTATGGACCCAATTGTCGAACCCACGGAGTCTTAACAGCTCCGGGGGACCTGGGAACCGAGTGTAACCCACGGAGATACAGCTGCTCCGTGAACGAGAATTGTTGAACCCGTGGAGCCTAAACCGCTCTGGGGTCAGGAACCGAGTCTATCGGAGTCCTCCACTGAGAACACAAGCGGAGCTGTGCCTGGAAAGCTGACCAGTCTACACCGCGACCACCTTGGGTGTAAGTAAATAATCTTTTCAATCAACCATTACGCCTCCGTGACTGATTCTAGCTCGAGCGTACCATACCGCACCGCGGTTTTCTCCGGCCCCGCGTGCCCGGGCTGCTGGCCACAGCCTGTGTGCACAAAGACGGGCCCGGCTCGCCCCCGAGATCGGGAGCCGACCCGCACAGAGTTAACTTGAATCTGGAGGGGATCTGGGACAGAAGTTCAGTAAACCGATTTAACCAAAATCAGTTAAATCTGATACTGCATCCATCCAGGTTTATCTTAAGTTGGTTTTGGCCATGCGCTGAAATTATGTTGTGTTAAGATTTGAACTGGTTGCCAATCACTTATACTGGTGTATGTATAATTTCTGTCCCTAGCCCATGTTGCTCAGAAACGATAATAAATGTATCTTGAAGTTCAGAACCTAACACACTTAATCACTCTAATTTTTGTTAATCTTGTATAGACGTATGGTACCAGTTGTTCCAAATATGCCTCAGTTCAAAATAAGAAATACCTTTGTTTAAATACTGACCACAATCCTCATATTTCATTGGAGATCATTTAACCAGGGGTCTTGCTTATCTGTTACCTCCATGGAATGATATATTGGGGGAATACCGTGTATGCCCCAAACCAGGTTACTTATTTAACACCTAAAGTGTTCATTTAAGTATTTAAGGATTTGAAGCACTAATTCTCTGACTATGAAAAGCAAGAAGTAAATATAGACTAAATTATTTGAACTATCTTCTGCATAGTTTGAAAAGAAAATTAGTGCTGAGATTTGATACCATCTTTCCTTTTCTGCTGCTAATCAGAGAAAATTGAATTCAGAAAGTTGTGGATATTCACTTCACATGACCCCCTGCTAAGCGATTTTAGAGTTTCATGCAGTTTCATCTTGCTAGGGACCACGTATGATTGACATAATTAATCAAAGATCGCACCATTAATCCGCAACACAACATAACACAGCAGAGAGAACTCAATTAAAACTTCTGATCCTCCAATTTGAAAGATCAGTCATGTGAGAGCTCTGAACTCCATCTCGTATTTTTGCTTAGGACCATAATTATTAAACTTCCCTATTTGTTTCTGTAGTGTGGTTTAGATAAGTTTATTTATGAAAGCCTTTGCTTCACCAGATATTAACACACTGCTTCCTGAATCCAAATTTCTTCTTTTTTTCCTCTGAGAGTTCAGAGTTTGTTTAAAGTCGGTATTTGGCAAACAGGAATTGTTCAGGCAGCAGTAAATTCCATGCAGGAGTCATAAGCCAACAAAATTTGCTTCTGGGACTGACTTCTCCATAGATATTGATAGGCAATTTCACACCCGTGTTTAGGTCTCCCATACATCCAGGTTTTCCCTGATTTGTCCTCTTTGCATCCTCTGATCTCCGTCTGGGTCTTTCTTTAAAACATGAGTAAATTTCTGGGATTTTGCTCTACTCAGCAATGAAGTTTTTCCTGGCACTCCCTGGCTTGCCCTAGCAAGGAGCTGCTTGGGGCTAGGGGGAGCGAGGGAAGGCGGTTGGAAGCAGGGGATGTCACGTGCATTTGCACGCACACAAGGACGTGGCTGGCATCCAGCCAGGCAGGGTGGTAGGAGCAGCCTTAGCAGCTAGATACAGGTGAGTCTTTTGGGAGTGGGGGTTGGAGGGCCGGGGGTTGGGGACTGTCCAGGGTGCTGTGTGGGGCATGTGAGTCTGTGTATATGGGTGGGGGTGGGTGCCTGCTGGCACTGGGGGAAGCTGAGCGGTGGGGCTGCAGCAGAGCAGGGGGGGTAGGGGGAGGCACCTGCCCCTTCAGCGGGAGAAGGGGGAAGAGGGGCCCTTTGGGGGCAGCAAGGAGCTGCATGGCTGGTGGGTGGCACCAGGGCTGCTGCCCTTGCTGGCAGGGGCCGGGCAGCTGGGAGATGCTGCAGGCCTGGGGGGAGGAGGGGGCTGTGGGTCAGAAGTGAGGGGCACCAGCAGGAAGGGCAGGGGGGCACCAGTATGGCCCCAAGGCAGTGGGGTTCTGTGGGTTGGGAGTGAAATCATGCAAGGCTTTTGACTCTTATTTGCTAATGTGGGTCAGCTAGTAATTTTTAAAAATAGCTTAAGTAACTCACCTATTGGTGAATCTTTTAATTTTGTGACTGCTTATGTATATTATTTTATAACCAGTCTCACTAGTGGTTACGCAAGGTTTTTAGGTTCTCCTTCCTTTTAATTTTTGCTGTCAGAGGTTTAGAAATAGTGTCATTGTTAAATGGGGGGAAATGCTCTTCAATCTGGAGAAGAGCAGTTACAGAAGTTTGAGTCAAACAATATTTATTAGGCAGTTTAACTAAATATTTTTCTGTCCTGCTGGTACCCAGTGTATTTTAAGATACAGTACTGAATATAGTTATTGCATGAAATGTTTCTAACTATGGTGCTGTAAATGTCATCCACCTTCCCAGTCCTCCTACTGTACATTGCCTTCCCTAGGGTTGTTAGTCTGAAGTTTGACAACTTAAATAAGATCGTCAGTAGCTGAAATCAGTGAATAGATTGGGGAAAGAACAAATGAGATACTAACTGACCTTATATTGATAAGGTTTGTGGGTGTTTTTCTGTTTTATTTGGAAAAAAATGTGGATTTTTATTTGGGGGAGGGGGGGACCTTCTTTTCTTCAAACTCTTAAGTTGTTGTATGTTCAGCTGCTCTAGCCTTTCCTTGAAAAGGCTTTTCAGCCACGCTAGAGCTCATAATGAGTTTAAAGCTATCTTTTATATTATTAAGCTTATGCATAAGTAAGGTTCTTACAGTCAGTGTGCCAGTTACCAGGGCAGCCTTTTGCTATTGCCCCATTAGATTAGTGACTGAAAAGTATTATGCCAAATAATACTGTGGTGATATTTAACATAGCTGACAGGATTCAAGTCGCTCAATCTTCGCTTTGTTGGCTGCTGATGTTTATAACGAACATTTGCAGTATTTTACTTCTGTCTTTTAAAAGGCAGAGGCTCTTTGCTAAAAGAGCTGTTATGATGATCTTTCTCATGGGTTATATATAGCTACATGCATTTTTGAAGTCAGAGTTTCTTTTTTCCCCCTGTATTTTGCTAATAGTAAATATAGATCATTAGTAAGATACTGTCTGTCTTATGTAGTATCTTTTGTTACTGGATGCTATTGGATACTCATTATGCTTTATCCTCAGCTAGTCTCTATCTCCCTCTGTTCTGCCCATGATGTCTTGCTATCCATCCAAGATCTTTCTGCTGTTTTTTATGTCAGCTTTACATTCCGGTTTCCATTAGCATGCGTCACCAGTTGGACTCTCAAAATGTGGCATGTAGCTCATTTTTTTTTTATAAGGTCTACTTTTTCACATAGTCTCTTTTTAATACTAGTGGAGGTACAGTCACCCCTAGCAGCTGTTCATTAGTTATGTGGTCCTTCTATGACAATTTTAGAAACCCTTGATAGCACCATAAAATGAGCAGATACAATTTCTTTAGAAAAAGTGCTTTTAATTATTATGTTGCATACCCATAACTTTAATGCAGACCATGTGGGAGATGTTAAAAATCAGATCCTACTCGTTAATTCTATGTCCCTTCTCATCAATTCCAGTGCCCAGATCTTCCATCCTCTGTGATAATGCTTCCTAGGCAGTGCAAGTTCCTTACTTTCTGTGTGGTTGTCCTTTTTGCTAAAATATTTCATATTTTTACAGTGTACCACAGTGTACCAACTGTGGTTTTCACTTCACCTATGTTTAACTCCAGAGCATAATCTTTGTTATGTTCTTATAAAATCTTCATTACTTTAATTGGCCTTTTCCTGAATCAGTCGACAGCATTGGTGGTCCATTTGTCATTTATTTTATGCCTTCTTCTGTTGGTTTAATTTAATATCTTGTATTAGATGTTGAGTAAAATCATTATACAGCCTTGTCTGCCTCCCTTCCGTCTCTTAGACAACTTCTCCCATTTCCCATTTTAAGTCTTCCATGAACGACTGGTGCATCCCGAGACTGGGGTGGGGCACCATTCGTAGTCGGCGGTGAGTGGGGACCACCTGCAGACGCTGGTGGTGGTGGCCAATCTCAGGGGGCACATACCCTCTCCCCCATGCTCCCCCTACACACCGCTAATGAAGTCTTCTGTGTACAGTACTATTGTCTGTGAATTCCTCTGGATCTTGAAGTGTCAACTAATATGTACTGGTATATTTGGTATTTTTTTTAAATCAAATACATGTAGTTTAGTATAAGGTTCTGGTTCATGATGGCATTTATCAAATCCTTGCTACTTCTGAGACTGCTGGTTTTTGCTGAGCTCCTCATCAATCATTTCTTATATTCAGTCAATTCAAACAGAATCTTGCAGGCATGCAGGGTTAGGCTGACTTTTCTGTAATCCCCATAATCCATAGCATTGTTCTTTTGGGGGATTAGGATGCATACTAAGGTGGTAAAGTCTTCTGGCCTCCTAAAGGGCTTTTCAAGCCTCATCTCTTAAACTTTTTTGGTAGTTCTGTTGGTATTTCAGCACATCCTGGTGCCTTTCCACTCAAGTCATTTAGCCAAAATGTTATTGTTTAATCATGATGGACCTCCTTGTGTAATTTAGAGGGATTTTTTCAGACTTGTTTATCATATAGCTTCTTTCATAGTTTCTTAGTTGTTAGGGTCAGAAGGGACCTCAGTAGATCATCGAGTTTGACCCCCTGCCCTGGGCAGGAAAGAGCGCTGGGGTCAGATGACCCCAGCCAGGTGCTTGTCCACCTTGATATACTATAACTGTTTTTCAGAGTGTTAACAAACAAACTCATAAACTGCTATAAGGTACAAGTACTTTGTATAGCAAGTTGAAAGTCGTATCATGGTAAGACCAGGTCTAACTAACAGTACTGTTGGTAATCCATTCAGGAGCTCTACTTTTCTCTGGCTTTTGTCCTACTTTTTGATAAGGTCACCAGCTTTCCAATATTTCCTCCTTTTTCTCTCTGTTTGTCGCTTGATGAGCTACTCTGTGCTTGCCACCTTGAAGTCCCTAGAGGTGGAGGTGTCAAACCTGGAAGGTGAAAAATGTAATGAATGGTCCCTCAGCCCTAGATAACTCCCTATTCTCCCTTTAATTTTTGGGATGCCATTGCAAACCTTTTTCCAGTCTTGGGAGACCCTGGCAATGGTACATTTCTATGCCCAGTGTTTTCTGTTATCCTGTGCATTACAACCAAGTGATGGGGCTACCATGTTTTTTATAGCTTGGGATGCATATGACACAGGTATTTGCATGAGTTTGTGCTAAGAAATGGGTCTGATGTTTCAAGACTTCTCTTGATTCCCCAGATTGTTGAGGCCTTGGGGTACATGACACTTTTCCACGAGACAAAGGAGCAGTAAACCTACCTGTTTGTGGAAGCTAGGGCTTCCTGCTAGATATGTATTGTTACCTACTACTGAGATGATGCCTGAAAAGGTCCTGAAGCAATGGATGGGGACAGATGCATACTGTGGGGTACAGGAGAAACTTACTTCCTGATAATGTTTGGGCTTGGATCAGCAATGTTTGCACCCAGCATTTTCCTATGTTGCCCAAGCAAATATAATTTGAGCTTTTCATACTATCAGTACATATCTGCAGTCAATGGAAGACAACCAGCCTGTGAAGGTAAATGAAAATTTGGTGTATGAAGCTAGGGAGAGGCAGCAATGTGCTTTTTGGGGATAAATTGATGTTCTCTGTTTGCTTGATATCAAAGGAAGGAAGGAAGACATTGGGTTCTAGTGCTTATCATGCAACCACTGATCATGCAGTAAAGCACTTGAGCCTGGGCCCTGGAGTGTGTTACAACAAAGTTCTGTTAAAACTAGCTGAGAGTGTTACACACACATGCCTTTTGGCTGGGTTTTAGCTTGTGGCCAAAGGGAGGGCTGGGAAAGATGTCCCAGTGCTGACTAGGTAATGTTCAGATGCTTGGGTATAGTACAAGAATGATCACAGGGCTTTTTTCCCAAATGATATGACAAGTGTTATGTGTAGATTTTTTTTTTACTAGGTTTCTGCATTATAACAGAAGGCTGGAGGGAAGGTACTGGACCTGAACACCAATCACTTGGTGTTCATGTCCTTGGCTTGCACACTTCAGGATGGGGCCCAAGATCGGTCAAAGCAGGACTCTAAAATCATTTAAGGCTATGCAAGCACAAGACTTTCAGTTTAGTTTTTGCTTGGTTCTGAAGGGGATAATTGATCGCCCCTGTGGGTAGAGCCTACTGGTAGGACCTTGCCCGTGTTAAAAGGTTGGGCCTAGACCTTCTTTTTCGGGAATCCCTCTGTCAAGGATGATTGTCTTCCATGATTGTCTTATCTGTGTTTCTGAAGATGACTGATGAGGCCTATCTGGGATTGACAGACTCTACTGCAGCTTGGATGTGTTTCTGTGTGGGGAGGATGGTGGTGGATTCTTGATTTGCTCTATGACATGCTGTTTCTGCCACCATGTGTGCTTTTTCTTCTGTTAAACAGGACTATTCAGAATCCAACAATAGTAATATGTCTTCAGTAGAAATTTGCTGGGCCCTCTTCCTTGCAGTACTGCAGTCCTAATAATAATAAAAAATAGCAGCACATCTCAGGAAACATCTTTCATGCTAACCATTGGGTTGGCATTCCTTGTCTAGTGCAATTGGGATGGGGGGGGTCTAGGGATGGGAGACCAAAGCATGGGGTCTTGCATTGCAAGTTTATGAGGGCTGACTGGGAGAGGGAAACTGAGGTATAGGGTCTTGTGATGGGCTGGCTGGGAGGCATGGGTCACTTGTTGGATTGAGGTAATGAACAACTGAAGTTGAGGGCTTCAAGGGAAGCACACAAGGAACACATTTTGTAACTGAAAATTTTAGTTCTTCAAATAAACCTAAGATAATCATTTGAAAATAAAGGCCTTCTCAGTCTTACAGTCCCACTGACCATCTGGTGGAAATTGTTAGTCAGGAAAGGGTGGCTGCCTCCCACCCATCCTTTGCCAGTCTGCACTGTAACTCATGCTGGCATGAAGCTGGTGGTATTGTCTCTGGGTAGGTGGGGGAGGGTAGGTGGGCACAGGTGCCTTGCAGTTGTGTCATGGACATACTCCTCCGCAGCAGTAGCCACCCTGTTCAGGAAGGGTGGCATCAGGTGCATAACTCCACAGTGAACTGGAAGGACAGAGGAGTCTGGAGGAATGATTCTTGGACCCTCTGCATCCTTCACCAGTCTCTGTACCAAACCTAGCAACTGGGAGTCTGCTGAAAAGTTCTCAGCAGCATCTCTGACCAGTCCTGCTGGTGCTACTTGTGGTGGCAACACGCTGTGCAGATGTCTCCGCAAGGTCCATCTAGTATTTGATCTTGGTACTCTTGCTTACATTTTTGGCTTCAGGAAATCCTCGAAGTAGGAATGTTCCTTCATGGGAGAACTTGACAAAAAGTGGCAGGCCATGGTGAACCTCAAGTGGGTACTTGGGTTGGTGCCATGTTGGGCTTAGGTCACACCCTCCAAGGGTGGTTAGGGGTGTTACTCTGAGGCCAGTGCCACCCCACTAGGTAGGTTAATGAACCATCCCATGGAGCAGAAGTGGGATGGGGTGAGGGCTGCGAGTGGTGCATTCTGGGATACTGGAGGACTGCAAAATGTTCATATTATCTCCATGGAGCTAAATGTGTGTTTCCTAACATGACCTAGCAATAATCTCTTTAAAAAGTTTTAAGTTTGCTATGATATTAGTGCCCTTATTACTACTTGAACATGTGGTTGCTTGTGTTTTAAGAACACTTAATATGTGCTAAATGTGGAAGAAGGCCATCTCTGTTTCTCCCCAAAAACTCTGCTCTGTGATAATTTGGTTAGGATGGGCCTTGCAGAGGGTACACACCTTACCTTATCTCTTTAGGTAACCTCAGCTGGATACATTCCTGAGGGAGGGGAACAACCTGTTCCCTCTACCTATGTGACTGGCATCACATACCGGGGTGAGGGGCTTGGGCTCCCTGGTTGGTTAGAGACAGCCAGTCTGCCCAGTAACCAGTGATGCATTTCAAATTGGTTGGCTGACAGCCAACAGGTGCTGGCCACCATTGGACCAGGTAAATGAGGTCATAAGGGCTATATAAGTTAAGGATATAACCCAGGAGGAGGGGGCAGCAGCCATGAGGAAAAGTCAGAGAGAGAAGAGCTGGACCATCTAAAACTTGCTCTCTCTCTCAAAACTCATGATCAAGGAACTGCCTGCCTCCAGAGGGAATCTCTACCTGCCTCTGGATGATACTTGTGAGTAAGCTACCTGAGATCTAACTAGATATATAGCTTGCAGTAAATCGTCGCGTGATCAAAGGCTACTCTAGCCACCCTGTTTGCTCTATGGGATTTCTCTGATACTACTCAACTCTGTACCCTATTCTAACCCCACTCCTTGTAACCAATGAAGTTCTCCTTTGTACCCAGCATGGGATACTTACTGGGAGTGAGTCTAGATTATGCTTTGTGATCCCCTTGGTTTGGCTAAGGGAAACCACTACTTGTGCTTCCATCTGAGGGAAGCACCCCCAAGTGCTTGAAATGAGTCAAGTCCCCTTGAGGGCTACTAGGCCTGTATTTCTCAGGGGACACAGTGCCAGAATCAAGCCCGTCACTGGGTGGTGGCAGCTCTACCCCCAGGCTAGCGGATGTGCTCCAGGACGGGGATTGGCCAGAGGTTGGTGGCTCAGCACAGGAGCACCCCCTACTGGCCTGCCACTCTAAGTGTAACATGCGACATGGCCCCACCAACAGCTATTGTAAGTTTTCTCTTTTTTTTTACAGTGTATTTTAAAATACATCTCCTTTAAATATATGCTACTGTCAAAACAAGGGGGGCAGTGGGAAGAAAGAAGTGGCCAGCTGTGTGTGTACTTGGCAGTTAATTTCTATCTATTTTCAATGCAGTTAACATCATTTTCTGAATTAACATAGTTTTCTGAATTAACCTTACTACAAATCCTTATCGGCTTTCAAAATACCAGATGGCACAGGAGACCAGTATTCTCTCTATCCATACAGACATGTTTCATTGCCCGAGCAAATCCAGACTGCCCATCCATGCACCTGAATACTGACCTCAGAGAATGATAGTTCATTATCCATTTATTTTCAATCCTTGACTTCAATTTTTATAGTGATTTCTATAATGCAGAAGACTGTCCCGCAGACGCAGGATAGAGAGCACTAGAATTATTTTATTTGGGTCATCAAACAGATGATTACAACTGTCAGTCATTCCAGCCTTGGCTGCAATCATACTGGCAACCTAGAGGTTAAAGGCTCCTATTCTATTATTGTATTTCAACTGTTATGCTTCATCCTATATTGGAAGGCTAGGATTTCTGTACCGTTCTGTTCTTTTTGTGTTAGAAAACAATTTTTGCCTGTTTTTCCTAGAGCTGAAATGTATCATTTATGTTTGTTTAACAAACAAAACTTGTGATTCAGCTGTTTGTTATGCCAGAATAACTATGTGCCAGCATTAATGTAAGTGCCAACATAACTTTGGAAATTGTGGGAGAATGATTATTGTAATAATCTTTCTGTTTCTGCAGTTAGTCTCTCCCTCTTCCTGTCCTCCCCCCAACCCCATAATGTAGTAGCTAAATTAAAAAAATACTTCTGATGAGTTTTACCATTTTACCATTACTTCCTCTGTCTTGTCAGATGTGTAGCTTTTGCCCAGGTCTTATTCTAGTCATCCATTCAGTGGGTTTATTTATTCTTTTTAAATACATGGAGTTAAACAGAGCCTTTGTTTAAACACAATAAGGTGCATTTAAGTGTAATACTGTATATATTTCTTCATTGCAGAGAACAGATCCACAGCTCCTTGCTCAATTCTATTATGCAGATGAAGAACTGAATCAAGTAGCAGCTGAACTGGACAGTTTGGATGGAAGAAAAGACCCGCAAAGATGCACTCTGTTGGTCAACCAGTTTCGCTCTTGTCAGGTAATCGGAATAGCATATTCTGGCTTGGTTCATATTTCATTTAGTTTATCCAGATACAGTGTCCAGTTTTTTTTACTTACTAAACCCTTAGGGAATATGTTTTTGGAATTATTTGTAAACACTAAATTTGTCTTTATATTTGCTTTCAAAGAATTTTGCATAAATGCAAAATTAACAACATCCGTTTGAATTAACTGGATAAACATTTATAAACCATTCAGTTCAGGTTTATTATTTTTTCTTAAGAGTATTGAATATTAATTGATATGCATACAAGAGTACTGAATACAGTGGTCAGAGTTCATAATGGCTACTGAAATCTGTAATGTAGGATTTTAATATTCAATTCTGACCTCTTTTGTAAATATTGATCTTTTAAATGAAATCTACCCTATCCATAGTAACATATAGTACGCGCGCGCGTGTGAGTGTGAGCACGTGTGCTTGCATGTGTGCGTGTGCATACATATGACCATCATTTCAGTACAATCCAAAGGCAAAAGGCTGGGAGGCTGCAAAGATCAATTAGACATTAGAGCTAGACTTGATGATCTGTGAATCTATGATTGATCCATTTTACAAATCAAATAAAAAAGAAACTAGAAATTGTACTTTTCCCTGTTGCATAATTCGTTAATCAAAACTAACTTTATATTTTTATTGTATTTTCTAATTTATTAAAGGATAGCAAACTCAGGGAAAAAATTGTAATTACTCATTGAGTCTAAGGGCAGACATTTAGGATGGATTGCGTTAATTAATCTTTGAAGGGCTCAGAATTAAGGACTAGTCTAAGTGTATAGAAATGCATTCTATTTTGTGTAACTAAATATGACAGTAAATTACAACTGATAGGGATGTTATTGTATCAAAAGTTCAATGCTTCTTTCAGCAGAGAAGTGTGCATCAAATCAGCCTGTCACAGATTGAGATTTTGAGGCAAAGAAGTTTGCATGCTATTAGACCTTGAGAGTGGTGTCATCTGGAGTTTTGTACTCCTGGTAGGGTCATCCATGGCATCAAGGTTAGGAATGAAGTTTCCAGTCTAATAATGATCCAAAAATAAAATTGCTAAATGGTAGAGTAGACGGATGAAGGATTAACACTTCACAGTGGTTTTCGAATCAGATGAAAGCTGCAGAAAATAGAAACCTCTGGTCATCTAGGATTTCCTTGCCATTGGATTAACTGTTGTGTTGGCAAAGTCTCATGTGGTTGCTCTTGTACAATGGCATCCCCACATTAATAGAAGATCTACACAGGTGTCTTCTGTCCACAGCAAGTCCTACGGTGATGTACGTGGGGCAATAGAGGCAGGTGCTAGTGACTAGTGGAAGACCCTTGTTATGCACCTGCAGTGGAGGTAATGATTGCAAGATGGTCATTTTGTACTTGGAACTGAGACAGACATGCAATTTGGTAACTGCGCTCATGACTGAGTAGACCTATTTAGGATCTGCTCTGTTCATCCTGTATGGGGATGGGGCTAGAAAAGGTGTCCTCAACATAGTCTGTTTCATTTCACCTGACTAAAAGGTCATGTCCAGTGATATCAGTATGTCTGTGATCCAAATCAAGTAATGAAGTTTACAACCTGGAATGTCTGTACCTTGAAACTGACCATCAAGTGTGACAAACTGGAGCAAAGGACAGCACTCGTGGTCACAGAATTTGCATGAGTTGCCATTGACATTGCTGCACTTAATGAGACCAGATGCAGAGGAGAGGGGCTGAATGCTTGGCAGAATGCCATGAACTCCAAACAGAAGCAAGATATTGATCACCTTATTAATTTATTTATAAGCAAGTTGGAAAAAAGGTATCTTGGTAACTGCAGATCATTATTATGAAAATTTAGAAATGTGAACTAACAGATTCCCGCTGACCTGAGAGATGCCAGAATCATTACTATATTCAAGAAAGGAGATGGATTGGATTGCATTAATTATTATTATATTGTACTCCTGTCCATACCTGGGAAGATCCTTGCCCTCATCCTCCTCAGTAGACTCACTTGCCTCACTGAGAACATTCCACCCAAGTTTCAGTGTGGTTTCAGACCACTTAGAGGTACAATAGATATGATCTTTGTTGCTGGACAGCTGTAGGAGAAATGCAATGCAGAGATCTTTACATGGCCTTTATTAACCTGACTAAGGCCTCTGATTCAATCAAAGGAGAGGCTCTATGGAAGATCCTGATGAGATTTGGATTCCTGCCACAATTTGTTACCATTATCAGTAGCTGTGCTCCTTTCCCTGCTGCCTGCCTAGAGGCATGTGTGCACCTGCCACCAGCCATGAGCTCTGCAGACCTCAGTGCAGCAGTTTGTAGCCAGCCTACCACCTGCTGCGCCCCTCTCCCCCTGGCCTTAAAGATGATGCAAGTTGTGGGATGGTAGATTTTAAGACTTATGGTTGGGATGTGAAGAAAGTGTCTCTATCGGTAGCATAACCAGGTGGGCAAGATAGACACTTGCCCCAGATGCCAAGGTAGGAGGGGTGCTGGAATCTCCCTGACACCCCCACAGAGACTGTGCCTCAGCAGCACTGCTGGGCTGGGAACTCCAAAACAGTCCCTGGCTGCCGTTTCTTTAAGAGCAACAGAACTGAGGTGGGAAGAGCATGGTGGTGGCAGCAGCTCTGCCAGGACTGTGATGGAGTCCCATCCTGGCAATACTCCTGGGGTGTGGACTCCTGGCCCCCACCTACTCTCAGAATCCATGTGCCCCCACCCCAGACTATGTCCCCCTGCCACCGCATGCTATTAGAGCAGCCCCAACTGCTCTTGGAACCATGTTTCCCTTTTCCACTCCTTCCCTTGCAACCCCGCTCTCCTTCATGGTTTGCCTTAGGCGCCTACCTGGTTTGTTAAGCCATTGGTCTCTGAAGTGAAACATGTCTTATCTCTCTTGCATAACTCAAGTAAAAGTCCTACAAGCTTGACCCAAAGAAGCCAAAATCCAGAGTTCACTGGGCTCAGGTGACCAGTAGAACTTCCCTTTAAGGTGTACACTTTCTTTCAGAGTCAAGAGAAGTAATCGGAAGCCCACAAAGGAATGTAAAAGCTTCCTAACAGGAAATGGTAAGGGAGTGGAAACAAAAGCTCACTCACACCTCTCCCAAATTAAAGAGAGATAATTAATTCTTAGAAGGATGTTAAAGAAAGTGCATTGACGAGTGCATTGTTGTTGTGGCTGAAATTGCTTACCGTTGCTAAGAACAATCAGATTGCTAAGATTTGCTAAAACAGAGTTGCTAGGCTGGTGGAAAAATTCTATCCACTAATCAGGTTAAAATGACATTGAAGAACAGTGCACTATCAGCATACCAAGTGCCTACATTAAGCTAGCTGATTCTATGGACAAAAGGAAAAAAAGTTTCATGCACTTGGTACTCTCCTTCCTAATATCTTTAAAAGAATATTGCATAGATTTTTTGGATCATGTTTCCAGAGAAGCAGCTGGAAGTCCATTGTTACTTTAAGAGGGATATTTAGTTATCTTAGTTTGCTGTTTGCAATTCCCGAAATGTTGCTACTATGCTATCACCAGTAAACAGTCATGGACTGTAGAAGACTGCTATAAGGAAAACAGCAAATCGAGTGTTAGCCAATACTTCATGGTGGTTTGAAGTTTTAGTATTGCTCTTTTTAAAAGAACTTTAATTTGCACACCACTGAAAAAAGCAAGATCTAATTTGCTTCTGGGCAAGCTTCATGCTCTAGCATTTAAGAGCACTAGTATTGTCACAGAGTGCAAAAAGCAGTACAACAGTGGAGTCAAAGAGCAATTTGGGGAAAGGAAAAAAGTATTCCAGTCCTACTAATTGGAATAATACAGCCATTAAGTTGCTTCTAGCAAGGATGTGGGTCATCTTAACCTCTACAGTGGTCTCAGACAGTAGGATTCAGTCTTTGCAGGTTAGTCTGAGCTGCAGAGATAAAACTGAGAAACAAGTGAACAGACATTTACTTTTGATTCAGGAAATGCATCCACATGCCTGCAGTGGCTCAGGCCAGAAGCTGGATGCAGTTGGGG
>NW_005842473.1:520938-522499 GCF_000455745.1 Alligator sinensis | reverse complement strand
CCCAGCCACTACCAAAGGGAAGGGACAACGCTCCAAAGCTTTTCCTCCCCTCCCTTCTTGGGCATAGCCAGGCCCTAGCCTGGGGGCTGAGGCCAGGGGGAGGGGTGCTTTAAGCACACTGTGGCCGCATGAGACCTCAGCTCAGGTTCATGGGTGGGGGAAAAGGTAGTGGCATTGAATTCATAAAAGCTTGAACAAGAATAGTCTATTCTCTGAAGCAAACTACATGTATTGAACACAGCAATTTACAACCTCAAGCACACAACAGAGAACAAAGCTAAGATATAGCCCATTAAAACACAGTGAGAGCACACACAACTTAGACTAACTTAAAATGGAATGTAATAACCAACAAGACAAGAGAAAGCCTTGCATAAGTCTTACGTAAACCTGAGGGCAGAGTGTCTCCTTATAGCCAGGTATTCAGAAAGTCCTTCTTGGAGAATCTCAGCTTGGGTTTTTACAGGCACATTTGCACCTCTTCTCTCCCCTTGGGTGTCTTGACATTAGTATGCTTGTCCCCTATAGCACCTTTGGCAGGACTCTCATGCATTCATTGTCTTTTGTCTTCTCTTAGGTATTCCAGTCTCCCGCCTTTTACAGGTTCTGGTTTATAATATAAATGGAGTCCTCTGCTTTCTTTGGTCATACCAGCCCAAGCAGTCCCTCTCCTGTTCCCTTAGCTCCATTTCCAGCACACACATGTGATGACGGTACCAGGTCTTTGCCAACAACTCCCACCTCTCAGTCTGGTCCTGCAGGACTTGGCTCTGTGCTCACAGGTGGCAGGGAACCAGTCCCTCTAGCGCCGGTTCTCCAGCCTCGTCCCCCTCCCACATGGCCTGGGGGAGCTGAGGGAAAGTACAACCCCTTCTCCTCTCCCTCCCCTTCTACCTCCCCTTATTAACTGCTTGCCTCCCTCAGTGTCTGCCAGCACACTGCACTGGGCCGGGGAAGTGGGGATTAAAGGCCCCCCCAGACCCCAGATGGGGTTTGCCAGATGGGGTTTGCAGTCCCTCTCAGGCTGTTGCTCCCCTGTGCCCCACACAAGGAGAGAGCAAGGGGCATGGTCCGCACACTGAGCCGGGGAAGTGGGGATTAAAGCCCTTCCCAGACCTGAGCCAGGGTTAGTCTAGGGGCTGTTTGCCCCCCCTCCCCCCACCATGCTCCAGCAGGGGAAAGTCTGGCAGGGACTGCCCCTGCACTCCAAGGCAGACCCAGCTGTGGTCCCCAACTGGGCTTAGGGAGCAGAGGGGCAAGGCCAACCCTGCTCTCTGGAGCAGACAGCACAACCCAGCTCTGGGCTGCAAAGCTTCCTGGGATACTGAGGGACTCTGATTTAACTTGAACCAGTTTTTAAACTGGTTTGACCTAAATCAGTTAAGTCTGATACTACATTCAACCAGGTTTATCTTAAACCAGTTTTGGCCGTTTTGAAACTGGTTTATGTGCACTGAACTTCTGTTCTGTTACAGGTTTAAACCAGTTTCTGATCATTAAAACCAGTTTATGTGCAACTTCTGCCCCTAGCCTAGAAGTTAGCCACCTAAGAAGGTAGGGA
>NW_005842473.1:516829-520928 GCF_000455745.1 Alligator sinensis | reverse complement strand
CATACAGAGACAAATCTGAGTCTGTTTAATTGGCTGTATATTCTAATGACATTCTACACTGTGATTCTAATACTTTACAGTGCCTGGTGACTTTTATGCTTAGGTTCAGTTGACAAATAGATGGCTGCTGCCAGAGCAGTCTGTCATAAAAGTAGAAAGACCTGACCAGCATCCTTATGCCTTCTTTCTGGACTTGACATAAAATCTTTCCATTACTTACTGCTTTCCTGTAAGTCATGGAAGTAAAAGTCAGACTGTAGTCTAATGTTGCGTCAAGTAATTACTTTTTAATCATTAGAACTCCTTTATTATTTTTCTAGCACCCAAAAGGATCCTAGGTATCTTTACAGACAAAGCACAAGCTTTTGTTCCTTTTGAACAGAAGCTGGCAACCTTTATTAGCTGTGGGCAGAGCCATCCTGCTTCAACCTGGCATGTGGGGGGGGGAGGGTAGGGTTTACCTGTGCTGGGGCCAGGCAGCTGGAAGCTGTGCTTATGCCACAACTGCTTGTCCAAGCCCCTTGCTTGTGAGTGCAGCTTCCAGGCCATAGGGAGCTCCACAGAGGCCATTGCCACTTCCCTCTGCCAGTGCCCAGCCTTCACCCCCACTCCTGACTGCCGTACAGTGCAGGTACAGTGGGGAGCTGCACTGTGGAAGTTGCGTCCACACTGCTGCTGCTTCCTACTTCACCTCCTGGCTGAAGCACAGACGCAGTTGGAAACTGCCCAGCTCCGGCTAATTCTAAGTGTCTGGAAGATGGGCCTGCACTGCAGCTGGGGAGCAGGGGCAGGGAGATGTGCTGGCAATGCTGGTGCAGCTCAAGCTGCACAGTCCCAGTGCAGTTCCTCATGGCTCAGCCCTAGCTCAGAAGCAGACAGAGGCAAAGCCTTCTGGCTCTGCAGGCCAGATCCAGCCTGAGGACCCTATGTTGTCACTCCCTGCTTTTGAGAGTTTTAAATGTAGTAGTAGGAGAAAAGATGACACATATTAAGATCTGTAAGGAGTTAGGGGACTGCTGCTTGAGGGACAATGGAAAAGTGTTTTTGAGCACAGATACTGGCATGAGGACCTATCTGTGGAAGGGACAGTGCCTGAAGATGTATATGAAGGTACCTGTTGGAGAAGAGAAAATAGCAAGATCAGAAATGCATCAAAATTAGTCAACTACGGACATGGTGGGGGGCGGGTCAGGGTGGAGGTAGTTTATATAGCTGTAACAACTTACAAGAGCAAGATGTTTTACCAGCAATTAAAAATAATAAAGGTCCTGTTAAAATAATCTTATCTTTCAGATTAGATATACATATTTTATAAATAATATTTTCACTTGCCACATCAAGAAGGCTTCAAGTCTTGGTTAAGGCAAACTAATGGAATAGAGTAGAGGACATTATGGTTAATGCTGCTTTGGGTCTTACAGTGATTTTTGTGGATAAAGCGTGCTGGAGGCCATTTTTCCTCTTTAAAAAACAAAGCTCCCTCAGATGACAAGCTAAGTTAGCTTGGAAGTAAACAGAGTAAGCAGGGCTTTAAAACTCATGGAGTTATTTTCTTTTGAATTGCGAGCATTACAGATTGAGGTATGTCATGCTGAGCATGATACAGATGATTAAAGACTTGCGTAATAGTTTTTGAAGCTTTACATTTCATTTTCATATAAATTCAATATATCAATTTCCTCCACTTACTACTGAAAAAATGGCTGTCATGGCTTTACTTTGGTGTTTGCATGTCAATAGCATTACATTTATAGAATTAGATGCCTATCGATCACGTTTCTTGAATTTACTATGTTTTATGATTTTTAACAGAATTGCACTTTGTCGTGCTATTCTTTGTTATACCTGGCAGTAGAGGTGCACTGATACATTAGTCCATATCATATTGGCACTGATAAAAGGAAAATTGACATTATGGGCAATCAGTTTTTTTGGCTGAGGTGGCCAGTAAAGTCACTGATAAGTGCTGTGCGCATCTGTGTGGCTGAAGCATGCACCTGGCCAGGAATGCACCCTGCCAGCTTGGAGAGCAGCATCTGGCCAGTAAGTCTGTTGGGGGCGAAGGGGCATGGGGGGGTAGATTGAGACCCCCGTGGTGAGATAGAGTGGGGCTGGGGCAGGGGCGAAGCTGGTGGCTCATCTAGGTTGTGCAGGAGGACAGCTTCCACTGCTGCATGCACCCCCAGGGGAGGCATGGGGGTACATGACCCCCAGATCTGGGTGCGGGGCAAGGGCAGGCTACTGCTGCTCACTGGTGCTTGAGGGCTGCACCAGTCTTTTCCCAGCAGCTGCTCTCGGGCCAGGTAGGCTGCGCTGCTTCAGTGCTGGGAGGGGGTTTACAGGGAGGCTAGAGCCACTGCTGTAGCACCCTCCCAGTGCCACTGCCACCTGCCTCAAGTGCAGATGCCAGGAAGAGCCCCACACAGCCTGCGAGCATGCAGCAGCAGCCTTCCCTCACCCTGTACACAGATCTGGGGGGCACATCCCCCCCTGCCTCCTTCAGGGGTGCACGCAGTGGCAGGAGCTGCTCTCCTGTGCCTCCCAGATGAGCCGCCAGCTCCATCCCATGCCCTACCCCAGCTGGGCAGTGCCTGCCCCTGCCCCAGCCATACTCCCTCCCTCGCTGTGGCAGCCTGTCTGCCCCCCTCTCCTTCCTTCCCCCATGCCCCTTCCCCACAATAGACGTACCAGCTGGATGCTGCTCTCCAAGATGCCGGGCTGCATATAGGTAATTGGATGGGTATCAGTCAATATGGCTGGTCAGTAATTGGTCATTGGTATTGGACCAAAAAGTTTTTATTGGTGTACCCCTACCTGGCAGAGTTACATGACTGGAGGGCACATCCACTTCCTTAAAAGAAGCAGCACACTGTTGAAAAAAGCAATACAGTATCTTATAGAACTAAAGTGATGATGGCAATCTATGTAAAATGAAGTTAGACAGGCCAAGGCCAATCTATGAAAAATATATCCTGCCAGGTAAACAGTATATTTAATATACAACTCAGATATGTGAAGGACTCTCAATAAACCTAATATTTGCATATTTCAGACATTTTTCTTTTTCCCTTTTCCACACACATTATTATTCCAGATGGTGTTTGTAGAACAAATGTGAAATTATTTCAAAATGTAGCTCATTCAGAAATTTCCTGATCTAGAACTACTCATTTGGGGGCAGGAGGTGGGGAGAAAGACTTTCATGCTTTGTAACACTACTTTTACCTGGTCTACCTGAATGCTTGAAAAGTTGTTTACATTGCATTTAAATGACTTCATCCTTAATGGACTTATTTTGCCCCTGGTTATGTTTACAATTTATGTGCCATCTTTTTCTTTGACTAAGTAAAATTATTTAAAAACTAGCTGATTGCCAGTCATGAATGATGGAGCATTTCAGGGAGAGCTTACGTGCCCCCCACCACTCAACCTTCGTGGCCAGCCACATAAACTAGGGGTGGGCAATTATTTTGGGTGGAGGAAAAAGCCAACCTATTAAATAGGTACTTTGCGTCGGTCTTTCATCAGCCCCATGGGATGCCCATGCCCGTTACGGGACAGGGAAGTCCGGGTGACGGTGATTCCCTGCCCTCCATTAATGCTGACTTCGTGAAGGAACATCTTGAGAAGCTGGATACCTTCAAGTCAGCCGGCCCTGACAATCTTCACCCCAGGGTACTCAAGGAGCTGGAGAGCATCATAGCCCAGCCTCTAGCATGGATCTTTGAAAACTCTTGGCGCTCTGGTGTAGTGCCCGAAGACTGGAAGAAGGCCAATGTGGTGCCTATCTTCAAGAAAGGGAGGAAAGTGGATCCGGCTAACTATAGGCCCATCAGCCTGACTTCTATCCCGGGGAAGATCTTAGAAAAGTTTATTAAAGAGGCCATCCTTAATGGACTGGCCGACGCCAACATCTTAAGGGATAGCCAGCATGGGTTTGTTGCGGGTAGGTCCTGCTTGACCAATCTCATTTCCTTCTATGACCAGGTGACCTATCACCTGGACAAGGGAGAAGAGATTGATGTCACATATCTTGACTTCAAAAAAGCCTTCGATCTGGTGTCCCATGATCGCCTCTTGGAGAAACTGGCCAATTGTC
>NW_005842473.1:516224-516496 GCF_000455745.1 Alligator sinensis | reverse complement strand
ATGTCATTCTCCCCTTGTACTCAGCCTTGGTGAGGCTGCAGCTGGAGTACTGCGTCCAGTTTTGGGCTCCACAATTCAAAAAGGATGTGGAGAAGCTTGAGAGAGTCCAGAGAAGAGCCACGCGCATGATCAGAGGTCAGGGAAGCAGACCCTATGATGACAGGCTGAGAGCCCTGGGGCTCTTTAGCCTGGAAAAGCGCAGGCTCAGGGGTGATCTGATGGCCACCTACAGGTTTATCAGGGGTGACCACCAGTATCTGGGGGAACATTTG
>NW_005842473.1:512254-516136 GCF_000455745.1 Alligator sinensis | reverse complement strand
GAATTTCTTTACTGTCCGAGCCCCCAAGGTCTGGAACAGCCTGCCACCGGAGGTGGTTCAAGCGCCTTCATTGAATACCTTCAAGAGCAAACTGGATGCTTATCTTGCTGGGATCCTATGACCCCAGCTGACTTCCTGCCCTTTGGGCAGGGGGCTGGACTCGATGATCTTCCGAGGTCCCTTCCAGCCCTAATGTCTATGAAATCTATGAAATCTTACCAAATTTTGGCAAGTTGTTGAGGGCTGCATGGGTAGCTCCACCCCTTTGGCAGGTGCCCCACCCCCTTGATGCCATCTTGTGACTGGAAGTCCCACCCTCCTAACCCCTGACCTTTGCCACCAGAAGTTCATCCCTTTGCCCCCTTTCAGCATGGGGATGTGCCATCTTGGCACCAGAAAAATACCAACATACAACACACACCCTGCTGGTGTGCTCCGTGTTCCCTGCTCCTGCAATGCAGCTGGGCCACATGGTGCTGATAGTGCTGGCAGGCAGGGAATGCAATTGCTGGGGGTGGGCTAGGCTGGGCTGCTCAGTCCTGCTAAGGCACCCCCTGGGTCCTACCACTCTGTCTCTGTCAGCTTTGACAAGACCCAGGGCAAGTCACTACAGCATTAAAGCCTAAGAACTCCCTCCACCTCCGGCTCCCTGCCTGCGGGGGGAAGGCCCATGCAGCCAATTGCCACCCACCCTCTCTGGTGCACATGTGTAGTTGGCCCCCAGCATTACGGACAGACAGACGCACAGACAGAAGTATTAAGAATTTTAGTATGTTAGAACTGTATTTCTTTATTCTTTTTATTGAAATTATTCTTTACTGTGCTATGTTAGGTAAGTTCAGTGATTAAATTTGGCAGGGGCAAAGTTTAAAAGCATCTCTTTAATGGAAATTCAGTTTATTGTAATCCTGGTGGCGCAGAGTTTAACTATTTTCCGATACTGTATGCAAGTGCTTTATATTATAAAGGGGCTTCAGAATTATGGTACTTGCTGCTCACTTTAATAAGATGAGAATTATTTCTCTAAGTTCTCAGAACAATGTGAGAGTCAGTTCCCAGCATGGTTTTATGAAAATTATTCCTAGCACAGCTGGTCATAAGTTTCTCAGCAATATGAAATTTGACCCACTAAAATAAAACAGGAAGGAATCTGTTTCTCACAAGGTATAACTTCACTTAGTCTCAATTATACATTTGAGTTGATCCTTCAGTGACATATTGGAGACCCCTGTAAAGTTCAGCATGACTGTTAACGTTGAAATGATGTAAAATATTTAGCATTGTATATCTTATTTATTATCTACCAACAGCATAAATTGTGGTGTACATGACAAAAATGTGTTCCAGCCAACATTAATATTGTCAACCCCAGGCATACAAAAGTTACGATGTCAGCTTAAGAGCTGCAAGATCTTAATAAAGCACCTGGAATGACTTTATAACCCTTCTGTATATCAGTCTTTTGGTTACTTCCAAAAAAAAAAAAAAAAGGGAAATCCTGCCCACCTTTGGGGGAAAAAAGACACAAACTCTGGAGAGCTGAATGTAAAACCATGATAAGGCAGGCCAAAAAAGAATTTGAGAAGCATGTTACTAAAGACATAAACTAAAAAAATATTTATCTTTAAGTACATCAGAAAAGAGAAGACTTCCAGGGAGTTGGTGGAGCTTTGAAGCTAAGTACAGACAGTCAAAAAGCCTGAGGCTGAATCAATTCAATCTTCACAGGTTTCTCTAAGCTACATAGATTGAACCAATAATGAAGTGAACTGACATTCACTGTTGAATCTGGACTGCCTTTCCAAATTCAACAGTGGCCCAGGTTGTTGTGGCCCAGGCCAGAAGCTGGGGAGCACTAGAGCGTGGCTCCCAGCCTGCCAGCTGCTGCCAAGAGCACCCGAATGCAGCTGAGCAGGGCCCATCCCTGACTGATTACCCAGGACATGCCCTGCTACTCTCCCTCTCTCCTCCTCCTTGTGGGGGAACAGTCGCTCCAGTCCCGGGCCCAGCTGGTGCCAGGCATCATGCCTCAGTGGGGATTCCCCCACAGGCAAGGTCCCACAAGCCCTGCTGCTGGTGCAGTTTCATAGTGCCACCAACACCCAATGCTTCTTAGGGGGGAAAAAACCCAGAACCCCCCCTGATACCTGCAGCAACAGGAAAAATTCCCTCCTGGCCCCATGTGGCAACAAGAAAAGCTGAGAAGCATGGGTGGGGGAGTCACTTTCCAGAGGGGGAATTCCCCATTCCCACCCCTCCATGTGGTCAGGTGCCGGCTCAGCCCCAGGCTGGGGGGGCCTCTTTCCCCCCCCCACACACTAGCGGTGGTAGGGCTTAACCATCACCAGATGATGTGGGGGAGTGGGAGGGGAGGAATTCCCCTCTGCATGGGCAACAAGGCTTAGGAAACCTTGCTCGGGATGGAGGAACCCTCATTGAGGCACTGGGATCCAGGCTGGCCCTGGGCTGGAGGGACTGCTCCCCTCCCCTCCCCCCACACCTGTATGGCAGTGACTTGCATGGGCTCATTGGGACACAAGGGCTTGGGGCTGGGGCTGGGGAAGGAGGCTGTGCTCCCCTGTATTTCCCTCCTGCGTTCCACATCTGGGATCTGGGACAGAAGTTCGATAGACCAGTTTAACCAAAATCAGTTAAGTTTGATACTGCATTCATCCAGGTCTATCTTAAGCCACTTTTGGACATTTTGAAACTGGTTTAAGTACACTTAACTTCTGTTCTGTTACAGGTTTTAACCTGTTTCTGATCATTTAAACTGATTTATGTGTAATGTTTGTCCCTGAATGGCCAGGCTGTAAAAGATGAGTTTGTGGAAGAGATTGCTGTTTCAAAGAAACTAAACAAAAGCTTTTTATAGGTCCTTACTGTAGAGGTTGTTGGGAAGGTTTCCATGCCATACTTCTTGGTGTATAAATATGGAGAACTGATGTGATAATAGGTGAGGTTTTAGACCAGATTGGTAAAGTGAAAAGTAACAAGTCACAGTGCAGTTGGATGCAGTTGTACAAAAGACAAGCAAACTTTGGGCTGTTTTAGTGAGGCTTTGGCCTGAGTTATAAGAACATCATGTGCAAGACACAGATGGTGATAGTGCCCCTTTATTTACTTGTGGTTAGGCCTCATCTAGAGTATTTTGTGTGGTTTTGGCCTTCACATTTTAAAAAGGACATGGGGAAATTCAAGAGGGGCCAGAGGCAGGTGACAAGAATGATAAAGGCCTTGGAAGGCAAGTTGTACAAGGAGAGGTGGAGAGAAATAAGCATACTGAGTTTGCAGAAAAAGCAATTGTGAGGGATAATGATAGCAATCTTAAAATATATGGAGAGCTGCCATAAAGAAGAGGGAGACCACTTTTTTCTGTTGCTTCAAGAACAGGATGTATACCAATGGCTTGAAGTTGCAGCGAAGTGGGTTGAAATTGGAGATCAGGAAACACGTCTTCACTGTTAGAATAGCGAGGCAGTGGAAAAGCCTGTCTAGGGAAGTTGGGAAATCTCCATTGCTGGAGGTTTTCAGGAAGAGGTTGGATAAGCATTGGTTAGGTATGATTTAGGAGCAGCTATGCCTGAAGTACTCCAAAGCACAAGAGTTGAAAGTTGAGGAGTCCCCTCTATCCTCTCACATGAATTGCTGGGGAACAATGGGAAGAATTCTGCAGCTGTGGGAGAGGAGGACCCTGCTCAGCAAGTGTATGAAACACAACTCCACAACCAGCCTTTTATGCAAGAAGATTAAAGCAGCTGGGATAAATTTATGGAGGGGATACAGAAAGAGGAGTTTTGTCTGCTGAGTCAGAGGATGTATTGTGTGTGGAGTTAAGCTTGCTGTCCCCAGGTTGCAGAGCACAATGGAAAGAGACCCCCC
>NW_005842473.1:511077-512244 GCF_000455745.1 Alligator sinensis | reverse complement strand
TTTAGGTTTTCTTGTTGCCACATGGGGCCAGGAGGGAATTTTTCCTGTTGCTGCAGGTATCTGGGGGGGGGGAGGGGGTCTGGGTTTTTTCCCCCCTAAGAAGCATTGGGTGTTGGTTGTAGTCAAGGCTAAAGATTTTGACTGGATCTCTTGACTGCATTTTAAGAGTCCTTGCAGCAGTGGGACACTGACATCCCATCCCCCTGCTTTACCTGTGGTAGGTTAGGGTGCTGATCCTAGAGGGATCAGACAGGTTTCCACTCAAGTTCCGAAGGAAAACACATGTGAAATTGCAGATCTCTTGAAAAGTACGCAGCCTCAACATTCAAATCGACCTTAATGATAGGATTAGATAGTAGCCAGTGTAATACCAATCTTTAAAAAGGGTTCCAGAGGTGAGCCAAACAACCACAAGACTTTTGAGTCTTATTTCTTTTCTCAGCAGATTGGTAGAATAAAAAACGAAACAAAAACCCAAAACCAAGAAAAGAACAAAAAAACCCAAGACCAAAATTAAACAAAATAAGAATTAATAAACACATGGGGAAAGTCCAGTATTGGTCCTGTAAAGGGAAATCATGTCTGGCCAATCTGCTGGAGTTCTTTCAGGGTGTGGAAAAGGGATCCTTGGTCAACGCAGTACTCTTGGATTTTCTAAATTTTTTTGACCCTCTTGTGAGAGAGAGCTCTTAAAACTGAGTGAATAAGGAGCACAGTAGTCGATGAAAAATTAAAATTGGTATGTGCAGAGTAATGCATATGGGGGGAGGGGGAGAGAAAATAAGCCTATGATGTATTCAGTGATGAGTTCTGTATTAACTAGTACTACTCAGTACCAGAGGTCTTGGGAGTCCTGGGCTACGTATAGATATTTGGGGAGGTTAAATCGGGTTCAGAATGGCTTCCCGATGTAAACTTAGCTCATGCCAACCTTATACTTACAGACCCCGTCTCAGTGACTGGCAATCAGTCTAAACCTGTAACTACGCAGAAGTTTCATGTGCACAGCCTGGTCTAAAAATTGCAGAATGTAGTTTAAGATAAACCTGGAGCTGTGTAGTATTACACTTATTTGATTTAGGTCAAACTGGTGCAGAGAACGTCTGTACGCTTTCCCTGTGCAGCTCTGGCCATAGCTCTGCACAGCCACTGGCCATAGCCCTGGGG
>NW_005842473.1:510028-511063 GCF_000455745.1 Alligator sinensis | reverse complement strand
AGCCACCTGGGGTGCAGCCACTTGTATCAGCATTCAACACTGCTGGATCCAGGCAAGTAAGTCCTAGTGCGGGGAAGGATGGGGGTGTAGGTTCTCTGGGGGGAGGAACCCACCCCACCCACAGGTCACGCCAGCTCTGCCTATCCCAGCTGCGGGTTGTGCCTGTCTCCCACCCCACCCCACCCCACGCCACCCATAGGTCGCTCCTCCTTCCCACCCCTCATGGGTTGTGCCTCCCCCCCATTTCGCTCAGCCTGCAGGAACACCAACCCCCGCTAGCACCTCCCCTGTCCAGAATGACCTAATATCGGGCAGCCATTTTGATCCAATTGAACCCCCCACCCCATGCCCCTGAATGTTTGTACGTAAATTCATAGATTCACAGATTGTAGAGTTGGAAGGGACCACAATGGATCATTGTGTCCGACCCGCTGCCCTGGCAGGAAAGAGGACCGAGGTCAGATGACCCCAGCCAGGTGACTATCTAGCCTCCTCTTGAAGACCTCCAAGCTATGTGATCGCACCATCTCTCTTGGAAGCCCATCCCAGATCCTGGCCACCCTTACTGTGAAAAATTTCTTCCTAATATCGAACCTAAATCCCCTCTCAACTAGTTTATACCCGTTATTCCTAGTCACTCCCTGGGGCGCCTTAGTAAACAGCGCGGCACCTAATCCCCATCTCCCGTAATAAATTTATAGGCGGCTACAAGATCTCCCCATAGCCCTCTCTTGTGAAGGCTGAAGAGATTCAGCTCTCTCAACCTCCCCCTGTAGGGTCTATCACGAAGGCCACTAATCATGCGAGTGGCCCTCCTCTGGACCCTCTTGAGATTCCCCGCGTCCCTCTTGAAGTGCAGTGCCCAAAACTGGACACAGTACTCCAACTGCGGCCTGACCAGTGCCGCATAGAGGGGGAGCATCACCTTCTTTGATCTATTAGTCACGCACCTGCTAATGTACAACAAGGTGCAATTGGTCTTGTTGATGGCCTTGTTACACTGCCGGCTCATGTTCATCTTGGAGTCAATTATGA
>NW_005842473.1:491814-508747 GCF_000455745.1 Alligator sinensis | reverse complement strand
GAGATCATCCCCTGTTGCTAAGACCAGGTCAAGCAAGTTGCTACCTCTGGTGGGACTAGACACCACCTGGGTGAGGTGGAGGTCCTGCGCACAGTGTAAGACCCTCCATGAGCGGCTTGTTTTGGCTGTCTGCTCCTCGCAGCAGATATCTGGGTAGTTTAGACCTCCCATCACCACCACCTCCCTCGCCTGTGTGGCGTCTGCTAGCTGCCCGGAGAATACATCATCTAGCTCTTGATCCTGATAAGGAGGCCTGTAGTAGACCCCCACAACCAAGTCCTTTTCCCCTGGCCCCCCCTGGATCCTGACCCACAATGCCTCGGTGTTCTCCTCCTCCACCCCACCTTAATGGTGGAAGACGTATACTGCTCCTTAACGTAGAGTGCTACCCCCCCACCTTTTTTCCCCACTTTGTCATGCCTATACAACCTATACCCCTCAATGCCTACCGCTCAGTCGTGTCTAGAATCCCACCATGTCTCGGTTAGTCTGACTAGGTCGTACTGGGTGCTAGCAAGCAAGAGTGCGAGCTCCTTCTGCTTGTTCCCCATACTCCTGGCATTTGTATAAAGACATTTTAGTCCCCCAAAGGGGGCTCTTGTTGCCCCTGTGCCTTGATGGCGTGTGTTCCCTTTATTACTTACCTGGTGTGGTCTGGTGCCTTGTTTATGGCTTACCAACCCCTTAATACTTACCTGGTACGATCTGGCATCTTGTTTGTAGTTTACCAACCCTGGGCTCTCTTTGACCACCGGTTCCCCGACCCCGGTTGAGCCTACTTTAAAGTTCTTTGGAGGAGATCCGCTAACCTGCGGGCGAACAGATACTTACCTCTGGGAGAGAGATGAAGATCATCATCTCCCCGGAAGCCTCTTCCCTGGAAGTGCTGATCATGGCTGTAGAATCTGAAGCTCTCCTGAAGACACCAGGCCCTGGTGGCAAGTTGTCTGAAGAAGTCAGCTCAGCGTACAGCTGAAGAAGCAATCAAAATGGCAAATTAAATGTCTGGAATCATTAAAAAGGGGGACTAAAACAAAACAGGAAACCTCATTATGCCATTATATAAATCTATAGTGCGCCTACATCTTGAATACTGTGTTCAGTTCTCATTACCCAACTCAAAAAGGCTATAATTGAACTAAAAAGTTACAGAAAAGAGCAACAAAGATGAGTATGGGTATGGACTGGCTTCTATATGAGGAGAGACTGGAAAGGCAAGGTCAGTTTGTTTGTCTTTTTTGTTTGTGTTTTTAAAGCATGAGGGTTACGAAGAGAAGCCTAGCAACTCATTTATGGTGTGGGAAAGCTGAATATGAATCTGTCATTTACTTTGTCTCATAATCTAAAACTAGGGGGCATCTGACAAAATCATCAGGCAGGAGGTTAAATATGCACAAAAGGAAGCTATTTTTTATACAGTATATAATTCACGTGCAACTCATTGTCACACGATGTGGTGGCCAATAGAGATCTGACGCATTTATGGGAGGGTAGATGCATCCTGGGCCAAGACTCATCAGGAGCTATTATATGCAGCAGTTATAGGTGTAACCTACTGATGATGGTTTGGAGAGTATGATGGGATGGATGACTCTACACGCACATGCACACGCACACTTTCTAACATTCTTTCTCTAAAGCAGGGCTGGCCAACCTGTGGCATGGATGTGACAAGTGCCTACAGGCAGGGTATGTGTGTGGCACATGGCAGATTGGGAAGGGACAGGTAGCACAGCAACAGATCAGGCATATGGAGCACAGGGCAGGAAACAGAAAATGGAACAGCAGATTGGGATGAGAAAAGGGATTGTAGTGGCATTTAGGGAGGGTGGGGCTAATTTCTGACACGCCTGCCAATACGGTTCGCCCCATTGCTCTAAATAATCCGTTACATGCCACTTTTCTGAGCTAGATGACCTTTGGTTTGATTCAGTTTGGCAATTCTTACATTACCTTTGTTCTTATGCTAGTTCTTCAAGCTTTCATCTTGAGGGATAGACAATTATTCATTTCTTAAATGAAAGGTGAAAATCTCATAAACACTTGACACTCAGACATGAGGCTTTGGGGAAAAATGCCAACTCCCATAAACGGACTACTGTGGATTACTGCAAGACTCAAAACGGGGGGATGTACCCTGTCAGCCTGCGCAGGCTCTTTCCTGAAGACAACTGACTTTGTTTTTTAAATAGAGTGTCGTGGGAAGAGGAACTTCTGGTTGGTCAATGAAAAAAATTAGTAGTAACATTTGAAAGATATATAAGCAAAATATTATAAGGGGCTGT
Organism: Alligator sinensis; assembly: GCF_000455745.1. Lineage (NCBI taxonomy): Eukaryota > Metazoa > Chordata > Crocodylia > Alligatoridae > Alligator > Alligator sinensis. The sequence continues at coordinate 506,462 of NW_005842473.1, read as the reverse complement.
AGTCAGAGCCCTATAGTTGTGGTCCAGTATCTAAACTTTAATTAAAAGAAAAGTAGCCTTCTTGGTTGAAAATCTGAACTGCGTGTAAACTGATACAATGCTGTCTAAAGCTGTAGATGGGTCTGAGTGGACAAGTTTAAATGTTTCAAAGAAGATCACTTCTGGAAATACACTGAACTAAGATGCATGTTGTGCAGCCCCTGGGTTTCTACCCTGTTGCTGCCCCCCTTAACTCTCTGGTTGCTACTGCAGCCAGGATCTCTAGGCTTTCCCTGCCCTCTTCAGATTTTGCTCCCTGCTTCCACTCCAGGGAGTGGGGTGGTAGAGCCTGTGACATCAGGGGAACCTCTGTCATGGTCAGAAGTGTAGGGGGCTGCCCATGTGCATGGCATGTGGGGAGTACGGTGAAGCCCAGAAGCCTGTGGCTCATACTAGTGCGGCTCCCGTTGGTGCAGCTGACATGGCATAGCATGAAGCTCCTGTCCATGTAGTAGCTAAATAAATTAGGCATATAGTATTGATTTGTAACATGCATGCTCCCATTAAGTTAATATAAAACTCAATTAAAAAAAAATAGTTGCAGAATTTGAAAGCACTTGAATTGCTGCAGATTTTCCCATTTTCTCTTGCTACCACAATTTAAGTACAGCTTGCAACAGCATATGTGAATTCATGTATAATGGAAAATGAAAAAAGTTTGCATATGCAGTATGAAATTTCTGTGCTATGAAGTGTGGGGGGAAAAAACTCTAGTATGGTGTGGAATGAATGATGATCAGCATTCCACAAGGTGAAACTGGGCTTAACAATTGCATAGTGAAAAAGGAAATTCTACACAAAATACTTTTTTTTTTTAATCATTGAAAATGGGATTTGAGTATACTAGACTGTATCTTTTGGAAACTTTAGCGCACCCTTATGAAAAAAGATTGTGATTCTAGATAGCTTTTTGCCATCTGCTGTGATTTTAATCATGCTGTGAGTTTGAATCTAAATAAGGGAAAATTCATTTCTCTTTTTGCTGATGTAAAGTGAGAGGAGTTGCATGGCAGAACAGAAGGGGTTACAAAGCTCAAGTAAGTATTTCAATAATGTATTTAACATGAAGGCTATGGAAAAGAATTTTTTCTAGTCAAGGCATCAGAGACTTTGCCCAAACTCGATCATATAGAACACAGTTGGAATTTTACTTGTTTTTCCTTTGTTTTTGTATAGGAGAACTTGTTCTTAACATGTTAGCTAGAAAATTTTGTAAAATGCTGATGGTTTACCAAGTTGTGTTTGTGAGGAGGGTAGGTTCTTTTTACTGTTCTAAAATATTCTCCCTGTGTTTCATTAATAATTATGGGGTTGTCAACTAACTTAAAATATCTTAATTTCTGTTTTACATTTTGTCAGAAATAGACACATTGGTCTCTCTGTCAAGCACTAACCAAAGATGTCTAAACACTTGCAAAGCTATATTGCAATACTAGAGCAAGGTCACTTTAAAATTCTTATTTTTCTGGGCTTTGGCAGATTGGTGTTTATACCAGCCCTACTTCTAGAGGCATTAATGTAATGTGACATGTCTAACTATAAGTGGCTTTAGACTTTTACACTATTCAGTGGTGTCACTATAGAATCATTGTCAACTCTGATTTACTCATTCTATTGTAGAGAAAAGAAAAATCTACAAGGGAGTGAAATCAGCTACTGCCTCTATCTTATGCAGTCTTATGACTTAAATATATTTTACATGCGTCCCTCACAATTACCTTGCTAATGGTAAAAGCAGCAAAGTACATAGATAATTTTCAGGTGTGAAGTTTCCAGCAGTGAACAGTATTTGAGGCCTTTCTGTAGAATTTTTTCTAGAAACTTGATAGTCAAATATAAAAAACAGAAATGAATTCTGTTCTCTGATAGGTAGCTTTTTTCTTGAGGCATATTAGTTGAAAACAAACGAGCAAAACCCCTTAAAACAGCAGACATGATAGTTTCCCTTTTAAACAGGTTTTATGCGGGGGTAGGGGGAGAGGAAAAGAAGTATTTTTTTTTTTTTAGAAAGATGTCAATCTAATGAGAGGTGGGGGGGTGTTTTGTTTTGTTTTGTATTTTATATATTTACAAACATTCATAGATTGTAAGGCTGGAAGGGACCTTGGAAGATCGGGTCTAGCCCCCTGCACCAAGCAGGAAAGATAACTAGGGGTCAGGTGGCCCCAGCGAGGGGACTGTCTAGTCTCCTCCTGAAGATTTCCAGGGTAGGTGATTGCACCACCTATGGAGGGAGCTTATTCCACAGTCTGGACACCCTGACTGTGAAGAAGTTTTTCCTAATGTTGAGCCTGAATCGATCTTCCAGGAGTTTGTGGCCGTTACTCCTAGTTGTCCCCTCAGGTGCCCTGGTGAACAGGTGCTCACTGAGCTCTTGATGTACTGCCCTAGTGTAGCAGTAAGCTGCTACCAGGTCTCCTCTCAGCCTTCTTTTCCTCAAGCTGAAGAGTCCCAGATCCCTCATCCTTTCTTCATATGGCTTGCCTTTTTTAAGACTGATAATACGGGTGGCTCTTCTTTGAACTTTCTCAAGCTTGTCCATGTCCTTGTTAAAGTGTGGTGCCTTTATATTTGAAACTTCAGGATGAAAAAAATCAATCTTTTAGTTGCCCTGCCTAGTTAATAGAGAAGCATGGGCAAGCCCTCTCAGTTGAGGATGATTGTCTTCCATGATTGCTTTATCTGTGGGTCCGAAGATGACTGACAAGGCCGATCTGGGATCAGCAGACTGTGTTGCAACTCAAGCATGTGTTTCCATGTGGGGTGGGTGGCTCTGGATTCCTAATTTGGTCTACAACGTGCTGTTTCTGCCACTCCTGCTTTTCTGTCTCCTGTCATTGTCGTAAGGTTTCAAAGTACTGAGATTCTTGCAGCAGACTCTTCCTCCATTTGGGGCAGTCTTGGGTGCTAGTCTCCCTCGAGTTGATGCTGATGTTGCTTTTTTTTTCAAGTTGGCCTTGAGGATGTCCTTGAAGTGCTTTCTCTGCCCTCCTCTTGAGCATACTCCTTGACTGAGTTTGGAGGAGAAAACTTGCTTGGGGAGTCTGGAGTCAGACATCTGGATGACATGGCTGGCCCAGCAAAGCTGATGTTGGGTGATCATCATCTTGATGCTCGTGGTCTTTGCTTGTGGGAGGATGCTAATGTTGGTGTGTCTGTCTATGCACTAGATTCAGGTGTCTCCTGTACTTTGTCCATGTCTCAGCTCCATACAGTAAGTTGGGGATTATGCCTGCTTGATAAAACTATGAACTGGTTTGCAGCTAGTGTCATGATGTTTGAATACTAGTTTCCTGAGGAGTCTGAAAACTGCACTTGCACTTTTAAGGCGATGTTGGATTTCTTCATTGATGTCAGTCTTCTGAGAGAGATGGCTTCGGATGTACTGGAAATAGTGTTCTCCAGAGTCTCATCATGAATCTGAATTACTGGAGCTGGGGACTGCTCATTAAGGACTTGTTGATGAAGGACCTTAGTCTTCTGAATGTTAAGCGTCAGTCCCATTTTCTCATATGCCTCAGTAAAGACATCGATGATTGCCTGAAGGTCTGCTTCTGAGTGAGCACACACTACAGCATCATCAGCATACTGGAGCTTGATGATTGAGGTCAGGGCAGTCTTGGTTTTGCCTTGGAGTTGGCTGAGATTAAATAGCTTACTAGCCATTTGGTAGTTTAGCTCTATTCTGACTGGAAGCTTGCTGGTAGACGGGTGCATTGTGATGAGGAATATTGAGACATGTTGAAGTAATGATGCAGTTTTGTTTAACTTCCATCTTAAACTGAAAATGACCTGTAATAGATCTATTACTGAGAACCACTGCTTGTATACTGTCATGGAGCAGACAAAGAATGGTGACTTATTTTGATGGGTATCCATACATCAGAAGGATCCTCCTCAGTGCTTCTCAGTTGACAGAGTTGAAGGCTTTTGTGAGGTCAAAGAAGGTCATGTAGAGAAGTTTATGGTGTTCCCAGCTTTTTTCCTGCAGCTGGCGAGCAGTGAAGATCATATTAGTTTTGCCTCTTGATAGCCTAACCCCCCACCAAGATTCTGGGAGGAGTTCTTCAGCAAGTGGAAGGAGAGTTTAGGAGGGTTCTCACAATGATCTTTCCTGTGGTGAACAGCAAGGTGATCTCTCTGTAGTTTCCAGTTGGATTTGTCTCCCTTCTTGAAGATTATCATGATCATGGCATCCCTAAGGTCATATGGGGATAAAAGAAATCACTCACAGGCATCTTCCATGAAAATACCCAAGAGAATGCTTTTGCAACCATATGGCTCTTTGGAAGAGGAGAATTGGTGACTTTACTTACCAATGACACTGTGGAACAATCAAGAAGATGGTCTTTGTGGCGGGCCAGTGGTGGGTGCTACTGCATTGAGCCACCCACCTCACTGTGCCTGACCACCTTCCAGTCTCCGAGTGCCTCCCTGGGGACGCCTCACGTCTGTCCGACCCCCTTCCTGGAGCACACCTGCTAGCCTGGGGTAAAAACTACCACCACCCAGGGCTGGGCTTGATTCTGGCACTGCGTCCCCTGGGAAACACAGGCCTAGTAGTCCTCAAGGGGACTTGACTCACTTCAAGCACTTGGGGGTGCTTCCCTCAGATGGAAGCACAAGTAGTGGTCTCCCTTAGCCAAACCAAGGGGATCACAAGGCATAATCTAGACCCACTCCCAATAAATCTCCCACGCTAGGTACAAAGGAGAACTTTATTGATTACAAGGGGTGGGTTGGAAGAGGGTACAGGGTAGAGCAATATCAGAGAAATCCCATAGAGCAAACTGGCATGGCTGGGTAGCCTTTGATCACGCATCTAAGTTACTGCAAGCTATATATCTAGTTAGATCTCAGGTAGCTTACTCACAAGTATCATCCAGAGGCAGGTGCAGAGTCCCTCTGGAGGCAGGCAGTTCCTTGATCATGAGTTTTGAGAGAGAGAGCAAGTTTCAGATGGACCAGCTTCTCTCTCTCTCTCTCTCTCTCTCTCTCTCTCTCTCTCTCTCTCTCTCTCTCTCTCTCTCTCTCTCTCTCTCTCTCTCTCTCTCTCTCTCTCTCTCTCTCTCTCTCTCTCTCTCTCTCTCTCTCTCTCTCTCTCTCTCTCTCTCTCTCTCTCTCTCTCTCTCTCTCTCTCTCTCTCTCTCTCTCTCTCTCTCTCTCTCTCTCTCTCTCTCTCTCTCTCTCTCTCTCTCTCTCTCTCTCTCTCTCTCTCTCTCTCTCTCTCTCTCTCTCTCTCTCTCTCTCTCTCTCTCTCTCTCTCTCTCTCTCTCTCTCTCTCTCTCTCTCTCTCTCTCTCTCTCTCTCTCTCTCTGAGTCTTCCTCATGGCTGCTGCCCCCTCCTCCTGAGAAGTCCTTAACTTATATAGCCTTTATGACCTAATTTACCTGGTCCAATGGAGGCCAGCACCTGTTGACTATCAGCCAACTAATTTGAAATGGATCACTAGTTGCTGGACAGATGGGCAGTTCCTAGCTCCCCAGGGAGCCCAAGCCCCTCACCCAGGTATGTGATGCCAGTCACATAGGCAGAGGGAGCAGGTTTCCCCCTCCCTCAGGAATGTATCCAGCTCAGGTTACCTAAAGAGATAGGGTAAGGTGTGTATCCTCTGCAGGGCCCATCTTAACCAAATTGTTACAGAGCAGAGTTTTTGGGGAGAAACAGAGGTGGCCTTCTGCCACAGTCTTCCTATTTGCTTCTGGTTGGCAACACTTTTCCAGGCAGTACCTCAAAGCTCAACCCCTCCCAGTAAAAGTTTGTTCAAATAAATAGGTATTAAATTGCTTCTGAAATATGTTGAGGTTTGGTCTCTGGCAGGTCTCCTGGAGGAGGGAGGTCCACAGCTGAGGAGTGACTGCTGATAATGACTTCCTATGCGTTCTTGCCAGTTGAAGTAGGTGCACAGATGGTACTTGTGAGAGCTTGCCCGTGGCCAACCTTAGAGGTAGCAATGGAGCATAAGGGAGGGAACAGTTACTTAGATCCATGGGACCGAGGCTTAGGATGCAGGATGTAGAACAATTAACCTTAGAATTTTTGAAGTAGTTTTTCAAGATCTTCATTACTATGTTCAACTTAGCTTTAGTGTTGACCAAGCACTGTCCTGAAACAATCTGAATGTGCTAGTAGAGGCCCTTGAAAAAGACAAGTTGTGGAAAGCACCTGAATTTGGTAAAAATGTATTCGTGTGTAAGAGCAGATATGAGGAAGTGGTAAGTAGACTGTACGTAGTGTATCCTGTTCTTTACTTATAAAAATGCAAGCTTTTAATTTTGAATACCTTGTGCACCATTTATGTTTGAGAAATAAATATGCAGCAGATTACATAGAATGTAATGACAGAACAAGGAGTCTCAAATTGTCACAAGGGAAGCTTAGGTTAGATATTGGGCAGAATTTTCTCACTAGGAGGGTAGTAAGACACCGGAACAGGTTACCCAGAGAGGTGGTAGACGTTCCATCCTTGGGTGCTTTCAAAACCCAGCAGGACAGAGCTTTGGCTGGGATGATCTAGTTGGGGATGGTTCTGCTTTGAGCAGGAGGTTGGACTAGATGACCTCCTGAGGTCCCTTCCAGCCCTAACTTTCTGTGATTCTATGCGTGTGTTTAATTGAAGAGAGCTCACAACAGATTTTTTTTTACTAAACTCTGCATACTTCTATGTGGTTCCCCAGAGTAGGAAAACAAACAAGTCTGTCTGTACGTAGTCCTTTGTTCAAAGAATAGTATGCTTCATTCTGCCACTAAAACCATCTAAAAATTGCTAGCATTTAGGAATATACAACAGTATAAATGTACTGCACAGTTTAAAAGTCGAGTAAGTGGATTAGTTTTCTTTTTAAGTGTGTTATCTCTGCTTAAAGTCCTTCAGTAGATATCATGTGGAGACAAGGTATATTTTACAGTAATGAAAAATTAAGTATTTAAGAGAAGTTACAGTTGCTAGAAGTTGCAGCGTGTAGTGCAAAGGATCCTCCTGAGTGAATGTAAATACCATAGCCAAAGGCCCACATGCTCCGAAGCAAGGGAGTTCTGCATCTGTGGCAGTCTCTAGATATTGCAATAGGTGAACAGTTCTTCAGTAAGTCCCTTAAATTAAAAAAAAAAAAAGTCTCCCCTGTAATTATGAAACTGTCATGCCATCAGTAGAGAAGCAATTGTAGTGATCGATTATTTGATATTACATTATGTTTATTTTGCACTGAGAATGCACTTCTGTTTCTTGATTTTTATTTTTTTTGTATCAACTTAACTGCATCATAGATAGGAGTCATTGTTGAATTTAGCAGGATGAACTATGGGAAGCTGGCAAATTGAAGGTTAAAGATGTCAGTTAATTGGTTTATGCTATGAACAGCAATGAAACAGTTAATATAAGATGTATATTTTCATCTTTAGATTTTAGAGTTTGCCCACTAAAATGAATAGTACAGTTAACATTTCTTCGGGGTGTTATCAGATCTCATGAAGTTATCACAACCCTCATATTTGGTATTTTTCTTATTTGGCTCATGGAAATTATTTTGATAATGTGAAAATCTTAGGCTTTAGTTTTAAAATGTTTGTCCACAAGGAGAAAAGCTGAAAAAACAAATGTAATCTTATTGGGTTGAAAATGAAATAACTCAAAACGTATTATTATTTTACAGTTATATGAGTTATGGAGCCTGATTCATGATTTTTGAATTATTAAGGTTGACAATATTGCAGCTAGCTTTTCAGGGTGTGTGCAATCTCAAGAGGCCAAAACGTATAAGTTTCTGTTCATCTTTTCAATACTATCTTAGTGGCCATGAAGGCCAAAAAAACGCATTGTTAAATGAAAAATTGGAATTTGGAATGCAGTTTGCAGCAAGAAGTGAGCAAGGGTGACAGATTTTGCAGCCATAGAAGATATAGCCCTGTTTTATATGTTTCCTTTCCATATTAAATAAAAGATCCGGATGGAAAAATATGCCAATTATATTCTTTCTATAAAGAAATGGCTCTGCAAAAATAGAATCATAAGGATTCTTGTTTGGTTTCTTTACTTGCAAAAGGGAATAAATGGATTTTCCTAATGGACAGCCCTGCAAATTCACCCTGGAAGCTGCAAGTCAGTTTCTATTCTTTTTGAGTTGTACACTACCACCATTAATAAACATCTTACTAGTCTCATTTACCTTATTGTTGTCAAGTTCTGCCCTTCCTTTCACCTTTTATATTCCTTGCATGTTCCCTTGTTTGCTATGGATTGTGTGTCACTGGAGACCGTGTTTGACCCTGCAGCTGTAATTTTAAGACTTGTTGATAGAATCTAGCTCCCAGGCTCATAACTTTGAGGGTTTCTTCCCCTTCGCCCCCCTCCCCCAAACAGTAAAAAGAGGAATATAAAATAGTAAGGTTAATTTTCATAAGCAGATTGGATCATGACTGAACGCCAGTGACAAGATGGTGTTATTTTTACTTAAATACATTTAGAGTACATAGAAACTCACTAAGAAGCCATTATTAATATGCTGCTAATGCTAATGACCCTAAGTCAGAAGGTTCAGCTCTGGATTCAAATTCCAATAAGGTGCTGCAATGTTGGTTAGATTTGATTTCGAGTTGCCAGATATCATTTTACTTTGTGGTCATAGGAGAATTAGTGGCATTAGCCTTTCCTTGTAATACTCGGTGTTTGAAGCTATGAAACTTGAATATGCCTCATTCAACCCTATAATTCAGATAAATTAGATGTGCTTACATATTCTGTATAATACAAAGCATATCAACGCTAACAGTAGGGACCCCAGCATTTATACCATGGATTAGCATTTGCATTATTTATGAGCGACTTAATAAATGCGCATCATGATTTCAGAAAAAAATGCTTATGTAAATTGTGATGGTTTTGATTAGAGGACTCTGAGAATTTTAACAGCTAGGCAAGTGGATTTTCCAGTCTTCAATTTGAGCAAGCTACTGGACTATCTTTACATAAGTAAAAAAAACCCATTCTATTCTGGGTAAATCTGAAGCAGATTATTGCCTGGATTCGCTGGGCAAGAGCAAATGAGATAAATGTAGATCAATTTGAGAGAGAAAAAATCTGTTAGAAAAATCTCTCAGTAAAGACTTCTTTTGCCATAGATTACTTTTTGCCAGCCTTTGGCAGAAAGCATCTTACTTTTTCTGATGTGAAGAACTTGTCCAAATATGTACCTTTTTGTCTTCTAAATTTCTGATACCATGTAGAAAATACAAGTGCCCTGTATAAAATACTACCTTTCATGCCGTCACCTGTATTTTGTTACTGCTTCAAAAAAGGACAAGATTAAAAAAATTCACTCCGACTGACCTATCCTTTCGAGAAGCATGTACGTGTGAAAAGCTATGAAATCACTAATAACACAGTGTTGTTGTCAGCATGGACCAGAAGTGAGTTACGCGGAAAGTGCTAATTGTATTCATTACTTAACATTTTCAATAAAGGTGCTCTGGGAGCAAGAACTGTAGTCATTTTGAACATGAAAGCAATTTAAAAGAGGTGCAGTATTTTCATGTTTGATTGCATCTGTTGGCTGAAGATCATTTCACACAAAATTGTTCAGACATCTTGCCACAAGACAAGTTAGACTAACACCATAAAAAACTCCCAACTGGCTTTTTGAAAGATGATGATTGGTTAAAAGTTAGCTGTATTATATTCCATATTTTATTTTTCATTAGACTGTATAAAGGTTAAACGGTGTGAATTTTGAACCAGGAATATTTTTAGCTAATGTAATGGCTAAATCTTTCTAGTCTGCTTAATTTGCAACCCCTGAGACATTGTATTAGTTATGTTAGCTGAGGTCAGTGAAGGAGACAGTAGGGTCTCTAATAGATGGGAGAGTAATTACTGAGAAATGAGGTAGAAATTGGCTTAAAATAATCAAAATTCCTTGCCCTAGTGTTCCTAAAGGTTAGGAACTGAGGCAAGATATAGACATACAAATATATATTTTCCAGGGGAAGCGAAGAAATAAGGGGTGAAAAGGAGAATCTCTACAGACTATTCAATTATGGTAAAAAACTTGAGTTAGTCATAATTTTATGGCAAGGCAGGTTTACTTTTAGTTTTCTGCAATCTATTATGTTTTAGCAGGTGGACTTGAACTCATAGCAAACTATAGATGGAACTGAAGAGAAGTTCTCCTAAACCAGGGGTGGGCAAAATATGGCCCGCAGGCTGCATTTGCCCCACAAGGCAATTCCATCTGGCCCGCAGGACCCCTCCATAAGCCCTGTAAGCCTGGCCCTTGCTGCCCCACTGCAAGCCAGCACCTTCATGCAGGAGGTGCAGCTCTGGTTGCTAAGCAATGCCCCTTCCCCCTCCCCCACCTGGGACTCAGGCAGGAGGGCTATGGGGCTGGGTGGGGCTGGCCCCATGCGCTGCCGCCATGTGCATCCAGGGACTCTGGCAGGAGCTGCATGTTATGAGGCTGGCCCCACATACTGTTGCTGCCCCTGCCTGGGGCTGGGGTGGGAGTGCGGGGATCTGTACGCTAAGGGGATGGGTGACGCTGGCCCTACTTGCTGCCACCACATACAGATCCGGGGACTGACACACTCCAGGGACTCCCAAGGCCCCCCTCACACCCCACCCCCATCATACCCCCAAACACACACCCACACCCTCCCATAGCCCACACACACTCCCGCCCCCTCACTATAACTCCCCCCACACTGGCACATTTCCACAGCCCCCACCCACAACATACCCAACCCCTCCCCATCCCCCCACATACACCCCCTTGCCTCCACACACAATATGCAAGAGTAAGACTCTGTTTTGAGCTGTTATGCAATTGCCTCTGGATACACTGTGTGAGTACACACAAATAAGGACAAAAACATTTTAAAAATAAAATAAGTAACAGTAGATGTTTGACTTTTTTTTTCTTTCTTTTTTTAGTATATATTTAAGGAATTTTTTCCAGTTTCAAGGTGGCAGCATCCTCCTTTCGAAAAGGAGTACTTCTGGGGCAAGGGAGGAACTTCTGGTGGCAAAGGTCAAGGGTTAGGGGATGAGATTGCTGGTCCCAAGATAGCGACCAGGGGGTGGGGCACTCATCAAGGGGCAGGGCTACCCTGGCAGCCCTTGACAGCTCAGCCAAACTCATTAAGTGGCCTTCCAGCTGAAATAATTGCCCACCCCTGTCCTAACCCCTATATTGTAGAAGAGCCTTTTTTTTTAGGTTTAGGAAACTGTGGCAAGGAGGGCAATGAAAGCAGGAAATATATATAGGAAACATTGGGGAATAGATTGAGATAGATGGGGGAAAATACACTGAGTCTGAGTAAAAATAAAATGATCCATTAAGTAAATATACAAAATATGCATGAAAAGAGGGAGAGAAAGTATTGGAGAACATTAATCAAGGACAGAATGAGCAATTGGACCGAAGAGAAAAGCACTCTTGTTTTGTGTATATAGAGTGGATTGCCAAGACCAGAGGTAGGTTTAGCTTTGAATTATGCAATATGTGTACATGAGTGAGCCAAGGGATCTATCCTTGGTAATAGAGGCGCATTCTTCCTTAACGAATAATAGGCCACGGATATGTGTGACACTTACAACAGTTTAAATGCAGTTAAAACTGAAGCAGGCAGATATATAAACCTGTTAAACCAGTTTAAAACTGCCTGGAGGTATACCTGGAAAATCAAATTCTGTACTGCTTCACTGTGAACTATTTTGATATCCCATGTGGGCACCAGTCCTCTAGGCACCCCACATTGCATTCCTCCTCAACCTCCACACACTGTTGCAATTGGGATATGTTGGTATGCAGCCAGAACTCTACTGTCCCCTTTTTCCTTCTTATTTGCACTTTTTATCCATGTGCTCTCTTGAATTGCTTGTTCAGTAAAAGCTGTATTTCTAACAACCTGCTGTGCTTTCACTCCCTACTTGTCTGTAGCCCCTCATCAAGTCCCCACAGCCTCTGGGAACCCAAAAGTGTGGATCCAAGCACTGCCTTCCTCTCTTAAAATTAGGCAAGCACATTGCAGGTTTTGGTCATTTGCAGGCTTCTGAAGTGTATTTATGTCATGTTTAGGAGGGAAGGGAAAGCACAAAAGTAAACGCCTCCCCCCAGCCATAGGTCAACTACCTCTAGGACCCCCAAAACATATGTGCAAGCACTGCCTGCCTCCAGCTCGCCTGATGTGAGACATGCTGGGCTGGGGGGGGGGGGGGGGGGGGGGGGTGTCACTCTCTACACTGGTGCTGGAAATACAGCACTTCACACAATTGCAAAATGGTTTCCAATCAAGTGAAATTTTGGAATAGGTCATTTTGTTGTGTGTACCTGCACCCATCTATTTTTTTTTTTTGCTTTCCAAATATCTTCTCCTCAAATAGATTATAACAGTATCCTAGTTCAGTTTTCGGCATTCTCCCTAAGTGATCATTGCTTATATGAACTGTCACACCAGAAGGTGCATCTTAGGTGCTGCAAAATGCTTTCAAGATATATGGCTATTCAGTGTAACTGCACACTGTTTGAGTTATTATTTTAATATGATTTTTAACCTTGGTTATAGGTTCAAATTATATAGAATGAAATTGGTTGTAGGTCCAAAGTAACCTTGGCTGTAGAGTCAAAATGCCATTTAATACTAAAAATGCTCACATAAAAACACATTTTCACATGAAATGTTTGCTACTCATTGAAGCACCTTTACATTTTCAACCAAAGAAAACAAGCAACTGGAATCTAAATGGAAAAGTTCTCATGCTATAGATGGACTGCAGTTTATCAGTAACTTTGAGTCTCTGTCATGATCTCTATAACAAAATTGGTTAAGATCTCATAATTTACATCTTTTACTCTATTTTGATCAATCATGTATCTCTTTCCATAAAAATAAGAGGTGGAAAAAAGCATTTGGAACATTGGTCAACCAGCTGGTGTCAGTTAAATTGCTATAGTTATGGCCATTTCCAAAGTTTTATAAAATCTAAGTAAAATAACAGTGAGGAAATTAAGGAGACGGTTAGGGGTGGGGTTGTTTTTGGTTTGTTTTAACAAAATCAATTCCTTATGAACATAAATAAAGTAATGAGTTGTGTGAACCTTCCTGACATACCACTTATCTGTAGATTTCATCTCTGCTTTCCTGATTTATCGTTAAGGTGACATGTTATCAGGTATTGCTCACTGTGGAGTGATTAATGTGGAGTTGCTTAAAATGAAAGATTCCTTTTGTCTATTATCTGTGAGTGGAGCCTTCAGTGCAGCTGGATATTGTCTGCCTCTAAATCGCATGGAATTGATTAGACTTTCTATTAGCTGGTATGTCATTGTAATTCATATAAAGGTAGTAAAAGTACCTGAAATCTTACTTTTTAAGAGTGAAAATGAAGGAAGTAAGTGAGAAGCATGTGTTTAAAAAGTATGAACATGGAACTTTTCCCACGTGAACCAGTGTTTTCATTTGTTTCTGTTAGTTGCCTCTAATCAAGTAGGTCATTTGGACTGAGACCTGGTCATTGACTAAGGCTGTGGGTGGACTGGAGTGAAAATGCTGTGTAGCGCAGGTCAGGGAATTAATTTCTAGCAAAGAAAAGACTTAGGGTGGAAAACTAGCTCAACTCCCAGCTGTGTTGAGCATGCAAGATGCTTACATCATATGCAGCAGAGTGAGGGGAGTGGTAAAAGTGTCTCTAAGCCACTGCTCTATTTCCTTTGATCCAGTAACGGCCTCTCTCATAAGCTGACATATAAGACTGCTCTTATCAGCTGGAACAGATCCATCCATGCTCTGGGAATCAGTGGAGCATACCACATGCCAGTGTCCATGGCCTACAATTTTATGATACAATCTGCACTGTTAGGCAGAGGGTAAGAGTGAAACCAAGTCAGCTATACCAACTGTAAACTAGTGTAGGATTCTTCTATGCCTGCTAAGGTACCTATCATTTTAGAGCACCATTAGATCACTTTGCCCTATTCTAGTGGCACAGAAGCCTTAAGTGGGCACATGCTTTATGTGCATGTTTTGAGAGGGATCTAGGGTTTAGTTCAAAGCTTATCACTTATTCAGTTATATGTGAGACAATATATAGAAATGAATAATAAAGAAACAAGGATACCAATCCTAATGAATAAGTTTTTCTTAATATAAGAAAAATGGACTAACCACAAATGCAGCAAGCTATACCTATCTGCCCGCTTTTCTGAAATAAGCGGGCAGATAGGTATAGCTTGCTGCAAGAACAGATTTATCTTCTTAATGCCTCTGTCAAATAATAATAGCTTTCAAGAGTTCAGTCCATATACATTAAGTGGTGTATTCCCTAGCAACAAAACAAGGTTTGGGATAGAATGTCTATAATGAAAACCCAGTGTTAATATGAAATCCTAATAAATCCTGAAGGAGACGATGAAAGGACTAATTTCAATAAAAACTTTTAATTCATTCAGAAGAAATTAATGTTTTTCTTGGTAAAGATGGATGAATATAAATTTTTCTATAATGCGTTAACAAGAACCCTGTCAATAAGCTGAAGTCCAAGAATGTAATTGTCTGCATAGTAAAGCTAAACCTACAAAGTATTGCTATAAGATTTCTTTTAGAAAAAAAGAATTTT
>NW_005842473.1:422446-491783 GCF_000455745.1 Alligator sinensis | reverse complement strand
CTTTCCCTAGGAAAGAAATCAGTCTCCCTTTGATCATTTCTTCTAATTCATGAAGTGTTAAAATTATTACAGAGCAGATAGGAGAGAAGAAGAAAGAAATTAATATTCGATGATTAGGCCTTAATTTATCTGTGTTGGAGAGAAAGATGAGCACAGGTTGTTGATTATATTATATGACTCAGCTTCAGTGCACATGAGAGAAACAGGACTAAATTTAACATAATGAAACAGGCAATAGTACCTTGATGATAGTATATATTCCTTCAATCTAAGCAAAACTGTGCTTGGGCAGCCAGTCCCATTGAACTGACTCTTTAAGACCAATTAAGTTATATTTTTAAAGCTAAGTATACCAGCCTCCCTCCCATGGTTGCTGTGACATCTTTGATTTGGTACACTTCATGTTGGAACAGTTAATTAAACTAGTGTATACACATAAGTTTTGAATATGCTCACTGTTAAAGATCAGTACTTTGCCTCTGAAAATTGTTAATTCTATAATTGCTAGTTTAGGATTTGTGATTTCTGCCTTTCAGCTAAAAATAGACTGCAGCAAGTAGTATTGATATGGTGAAACCTCATTGAAGCTCTAAAGCAAAAATAGCTGCCCTTCATTCAGGAAAAAAAATTAGAAGCAATTTGGTTTAAGTTAGCTTGAGAAAATAGGTACCACTGCTGAAGCTATAACAAAAACTGAGGTATTATCTGAGCTTCAAGACTACTGCACCTGGCAGTACAGTTTAGGAGCAACTGTCTATGGTGAAAGAACATGTTAGGGACTATTTAGAAGAGCTAGACATGTACAAGCCAATGGAGCTGGACATGATGCATCTGAGGGTACTGAGGGAGTTGGCCAATGTGATTGCAGAGCCACTGGCCATTATCTTTGAAGACTCATAGCAATTGGGAGAGGTCCTGGATGACTGGAAAAGGGCAAATAAAGTGCCTGTCTTTAAGCAAAGGAAGAAGGAGGATCCAGGGAATTAGAGACTGGTCAGATTCACTTCAGTTCCTAAAAAAATCATGGAGCAGATCCTCAAGGAATCCATTTCTAAGCACTTGAAGAAGAAGGTGATTAGGAGCAGTCAGCATGATTCACCAAGGGGAAGTCATGCCTGACCAACCTGATTGCCTTCTATGATGAGATAACTGGCTCTGTGGCTGCAGGGAAAACAGCGGACATAATATACTTTGACTTTAGCAAGGCTTTTGATACCATCTCCCACAACATTCTTGTAAGCAAGCTGACGAAATATGGGTTGGATGAATGAACTGTAAGGTGGATAGAAAGTTGACTGGATTGTTGGGCTCAAAGGAATAGTAATCAATAACTCGATGTCTAGTTGGCAGCCGATATCAAGTGGAGTGCCCCAGGGGTTGGTCTTGGGAGCAGTTTTGTTCAATATTTTCATTAATGACCTGGAAGAGTGCACCTTCAGCAAGTTTGCAGCTGACACCAAGTGGGGGGCCAGGGAGAGTTGTAGATATACTGGGGACTAGGGCTAAGATTCAGAGAGACCTAAACAAATTGGAGGATTGGACCAAAGAAATCTCATAAGGTTCAATATGGACAAGTGCAAAGTCCTGTGCTTAGGATGGGACAATCCCATGCACCGATACAGGCTGGGGGCTGACTGGCTGGGCAGCACCTCTGCAGAAAAGGACGTGGGGATTACAGTGGACAATTCTATCTATATCAGGGGCGGGCAATTATTTTGGGTGGAGGGCCGCTTACTAAGTTCTGGCATGCTGTCAAGGGCCGCATGGGTAGCCCCATCCCTTCACAGGTGCCCCGGCCCCTAGTCACCATCTTGTGATTGGAAGTCCCACCCCCTGACCCCTAACTTTTGCCATCAGAAGTCCCTCCCCTTGTCCCCAGAAGTACTCCTTTCAGCAAGGGGTTTTCCCATCTCAGAACCAGAAAAATATCAAATTATATTCTAAATGAACATCTAAAACATCCATGAATTTGATTTTAAAAAAATCTTTGTCCTGGTTTACATGTGCTTGTGTAGTGTAGATAAAGGTGATTGTATATAATAGCTTAAAATAAAGTCTTACTCTTGTATATTGGGGGGAGGTCTAGGTTTGTGGGGGGTGGATAGATGTGTGGGTGTGGGGTAAGGGAGCATGTGGGTATATGTATGCATATGTGGGTTTTTGGGGGGCTGTGTGTGGGGGGTGGGGGGGGGTCTGTGTGTATGGCAGTGCAAGCGGGGTGTGGCTGCATCTATATGACAGGGTGTGTGTATGGGACTCGCCCTACAAACACGCACACACCCAGGGGTACCGGTGCAGACCCTGTGCTCCCGTGTGGTGATGCAACTGGGAGCCACGTGGTGCTGGAGCAGTGCGTGGGCACAAAAGCAGGGAAATGGCTGGAGTTGGGACGGGGCTGGGATGCTGCATCCTGCTGCCAGCTCCCCTTGGGTCCTACTGCCCCTGGCTCTCGTCATCTTTGACAAGCAGGCAGGCAGGAGCAGAGAAATATTAATTTTCTAAATGTTTAGGGGCCCCGTGGACCAGATAGAATGGCCTGGCGGACTGGATCTGGCCCATGGGACCTCATATATAAAGGGCTTAGTCTGTCTGTTGGTGTCTGTCTGTAACACTTTTGGCCAGCTGTGCATGTGCCGCTGGGAAGGGTGGATGGCTATTGGCTGCATGGGCCCAGACTGCGCAGGCCCAAGTTTGAGCCACTGCTGGGGAAGTTTGTTGGAGTGGCAAACACACCGTGCCTGACCGAACAGTGAGGCTTCCCTGTGTCTTCCTGCCTGAGGGTGAAGGGGGGGGGGGGGGCCATGATGGCAGCCCCCCCTGCCCCCTCCACTGCCCATCTCTGATGCCCCCCAGAACAGCCAGCAGGGAGGGGCAGGCAGCGGGCAGGGAGGGAGGGGAGTGGGGTAGGGGGAGGCAAAGA
The DNA here is from genome assembly GCF_000455745.1 of Alligator sinensis. Lineage (NCBI taxonomy): Eukaryota > Metazoa > Chordata > Crocodylia > Alligatoridae > Alligator > Alligator sinensis. The sequence continues at coordinate 488,863 of NW_005842473.1, read as the reverse complement.
GGGGGTTACAGTTGTCAGCTGTTGTTGGGGCTGGGCGGCAGGGAAGGAAGGGAGTGGGAAAGGGGCCCTGACAACAGCTGGCAAGGAGGGTGAGGCGACAGGGAGGGAGGGAGGCTCCACGGACCTGGGTGGGCGTGGGATGGGGGGAAGCAAAGAGGGTGTCATGATGGTGGCTGTTGTCAGGGCCGGGTGACAGAAGAAAGGAGGGGAGTGGAGGGGTGGGTCATGGTGGTGGCACCCCCCATCACCTGGCAGGGAGGGAGGGATGCGGGGCGGGGAGCGGATGGGAGGCAGGAGGAAGCCTGTCTGCGAGGCCGAGGTGGGCAGGGGGAGGGAGGCCCCACAACGGACACTGGAGGAGGTGGTGGCGGCGGAGGGTATCTTTACATGGCTGGCCCCAAAGAGTGAGTGGGGGGGGGAGGAGGAGCCATCTAAACACTCCCTGAAATCTGTTATTCTTGATGGGCAACTAGCTAGTAAGCTGAATATGAGCCAATAGTGTGCCCTTGTTGTGAAGAAGGGTAACAGCATACTGGGCTGCATTGGTAGGAGCATTTCCAGCAGGTCTAGGGAAGTGACTATTCCACTCTACTTGACACTGGTGAGGCCACATCTGGAGTATTGTGTCCAGTTTTGGGTCCCCCGCTACAGAAAGGATGTGGACAAATTGGAGAAAGTCCAGCGAAGGGCTACACCAGGTTTAAATAACTGGGTTATATGATTGCTGAGGAAAGGCTGAGCGAACTGGACTTGTTTAGTCTGGAGAAGAGAAGACTGATAACAGCCTTCAACTACCTGAAGTGTGGTTACAAAGAGGATGGAGCTAGACTGTTCTCAGTGATGGCAGATGACAGAACAAGGAGCAATGGTCTCAAGTTTCAGCAAGGGAAGTTTAGCAGTATTAGGAAAAACTTTCTCAGTATGAGGGTAGTAAAGCCCTGGAGCAGGTTACCCAGAGACTTTGTGGAATCTCCATCTTTGGAGGTTTTTAAGACTAGGCTAAACAAAGCCTTGGGTGGGATGGTCTAGTTAGAGATGGTCCTGTTTTGAGCAGGGGGTTGGACTAGACCTCCTGAGGTCCCTTCCAACCCTCATTTTCTTTGATTCTATACATCTGGGAGAAACAGCTTGTGGACAGAAACAGCTCAAATAACCACATGAACAACAAGAGAGAGACTGAACATATAGCCCTTGGAGACCACCAAGCGAGGGATCATTTTGGACTGTGTGCTGACTGTAAAGAGTCTTGAAGCTCTGTTCAAAAAATAGTGCCTCCTGTTATTGGGCTCCTATTATGTTCTACAGATGGACCCCTTAAACATTTCTTGTAAATAAATGTAATTGCATCCAAAAAACAAAACTTGATTGTATCAGTAAATTCTCCTCCTAATGATAATATCCCACGCAACACTATATATTGGTTAACTGATCAGGCTAAAATAGTATACTCTGTTCCTGGTAGTGTCAAAGATGTGTTAAGCACTTTCTGAATCAAAGTAAGGCATAATACTTGTCTATAGGAGCTTGTGACAGATAAAAACTACAGATGAGAATTACATATTTAAAAGACAATCCAATGCAATATAGTTCGAGTTTTAGGTGCAACTGTAATGCAGATGCAGTATATGGTAGGATAGCATAGACTCTTTAGATGGTCTCTAAAGACAGAAAAATATTGAAGGGCAAATCATCATAAAAAAGACGTACTACTGTTATGTGGCAGCATTAAAAAAGATATATGATGGAGATCTTTCTGGAGAGCTGATGAATGGAGAGAGGCTTGATTGACACTGATACTTTTAGTATAAGCACATATCAAATAATTACATTTATTTGCTGTCTGTTTTCTAACATGCAGAAAGCAAATACATTTCATCTTACCAAATCCATGGTTCAACAAAGCCACAAAAATAGTAGCTAATAGCTTCATGTTCCAGGCCTAACACTGGAGTGTATGGCTAAAAATTTATATTAACCGTTTTTGTCAATGTTTTAAAGATCATAGCGACCTTTACGTCTGATTTTCCCATTCTTATGATGTATCTGAATCACACTCATCCAAGGATCTAGAGTCGGTCACAAGCCTGTATTTCTGAAACTTTTTTCCACTGTGCTTGAAGTTACCAGACCATCTTAAGCAGAACTTCTCATCCCACTTTGTAAATGAAAGAAAAGTTAACAGATGAAACTACCAAAACCCTGAGGCTGCCCTGTGGAGAAATGGATCAAGTGAAAGATTTACTGCTTTAATTCCAGCTAATCGATTTCTGTAACTTAAATTTGAGTAAAACCACACCACCACCACCATGTGTCTGAAGCCGTTCATTCTTAGCTTACAAAGCAGAATACTGTAATTAACTAAATTGAATGTTTCTTGAAGATCTATTAAGGAAAAGACTAATTTGCTTACAATGTATCGGATAGTCTATCTAAATGGGCTGGCATTCTTCCAGGTTTGGAGCAGTAGAGTTTTGAAATCGTGGAAGCAAGTATTCCACTCATCCTGTTTGGTTTATTCCGATTCCGACATCATAAAGTTGCAAAATTCTCAGAACCCCCCCACAAGAAAAAGAGATTTGATATAGAATTCAGTTATCGGTGTTTTGTCTAGAACATTTTGAGTGGCAGATTTAAAATGACTTGTGACTATTTTAGCTATCTATTAATGAATATAAAATAAGAAGTAATTGCATAATTTGTAGTGAGAGGAGCTATACTAAGGTCTGTGAAACTGCAAACCAAAAGAAATAATGGCATTTTTTACAGCATAGAGTTTTTCCTACAGGAGAGACACAGTAAATGGTTAAAAAAAAATCAAGGGGGGATGGGCAGGAGTTCAAGAGAGGACGATCTTCTCTCTTTCAAAGAGCTTCTTCAGAGAATGACCTGCTAATTACTTATACCAGGAGTAGGTGCTGTGAGGTAAAACTGCAGCTGGTAGAGGGAGGGTATGAAGAGCTTACCGAATGCTGGCTCAACCCAGAATCTCAAACTGTTCATGTATTAGATTCCTGTGTCAGAGCAGATTGCTCTTCAGTGGTGTGTTTGCATTGTTGATGTAGCTTCAGAGAGGAACTATATATTAGAATTTTAATTGCCCGAGACTCTTAATTACTGGTGCGGCACAATCACCTGATTCTGTTATGTCAAATCGGCTGATGGTGCCTGTGATTTCATAGAATGACAGAGGCTGGGATATACAAGGTAGGAGAAGCATCTCAATAACTCTCGTCTGTTTAGGGTAGTCCCTCCCAGAGACATGGTATATAGGAATGTTTGACAGTGGAGACCTGTAAATGTCATTTATGCTGCAAGCAGTTGATTCTCTAAAATGTCAGGGGTATATTTATTTTTCATGTTTTATTAATTTTTGGAATAATGTATACCCTTAAAATATAATGATATTTGAGCTAAAATAAATGCATTGAATGTACAGAGTCCACAGATGCTTGTAATTTATTAGCCTCTGAAATCATTTCAGATTCTTATACACTCACTAGCCAATTGCCCGTCAAAAACGATAGGGGGAGGCTGACAAGGACGAAGCACTGCCACCCAACGCCCCGTGCAACCGCTGTTCTGCCTCTGGCCCTGTGGGCCCCCACACCTCGACTACCCGCTCTGGCCCCTCAGTCCCCGCCGTCATGGGGAGGGGGGCAGGTGGGGACGGAGCCCTGCATCCAGCTCTGCCCCCGCTTCTTGTCTGGCCCCCTGCTCTCTCCTCCTCCCCGCTGCGTCGGGTCCAGGCCCACTGCTCCCCCACTCCTTCCCCCTTTGTCTCCAAGGAGCAGGGCCAGGGAGGGGGGTAAGGCCAGCTGGCCTCACCTCCCCTGCTCTGGCCCCTCAGTCCCTGCCTTCATGGCGGTGCTTCTGTCTGTGCAGAGCACTCTGGTTATTTTGGTAAGCATTGTAATTAGCTGCCAAGACAACCAGAGTGCAAATAAAACATTATGGACAGACGGACAGACTAAGGCTTTTATAATATTAGAATATTATAGAAATCAACACTTGTAAATGTAACAATGATGTAAACAACAGCAAAACTAGTTGCTTTACTTGAAGTATTTCACTCTCGGCTCACAAAATTTTCAATTGACATCTGTGGGAATTTTACATCATCCTAGAAAACTGTAACATAGAAACAGAATCTTTCGTTGACTTGTTGTAAAATAAAATTGTACTATTGTATTAGAAAAGCTGGAAATGCTGTAAGGTAAAAGATTAAAGCAGGGAATTGTCTACTGGGGTTTCTGCTTAGTGTAGGTAAAACGATCACTGCGGTGGCTAATATTCTACAGTGAAAGAAAGAATTGAAAATTATATTTGTCTCCATTCAAATAGCAAATAAACATAACTTGGAGTATTACCTCCTGTCCTCAAATTATACGGTATTGTTTAAACTGTTATTTCATCAAGTTCCGAACGTTCTCCAGAAGCCCTCTTGTACGATACTTCTCTATTTTGCCTGTGGGTTTTGCAGAACTCTACTGCTAAGATTATATTTTCCTATTACATCTCTTCAGTGTTAAAAGATGTTCCTGGGCTTGATACCAGGATTTTTCATTGTGCTGGGGATCCTGTTGGAGCTATAGGCAATGCAGCTGATCCCACAGTATGCCCAGAGTATGCATTTGCATTACAGATGCAATCATTTGAAGTGTCCCTTGCTTGATATGTGATTTTTTTTTTTTTTTTTTTTATACCTTTTGGGTTTCACATAATCTCCTCAGCTTCAGACAGTCTTCTGTCCCTAACTGTGTCCGTCCCTAGCTGTTAAGTATCACCTGTGTCATTTAGAATTTTGTCATTATACTTATTAAGTGAACCACCTTTGTCGGCTCAAGTGATAGTATCGTGTGAAGCGCTGTTCAAGAGCATGTGTTGACCTTTTCTTTTAAAATCCTTGGTGATATGCAAAACCTGACATGTCTTGACAAAGAGAGAACTTATTTCAGTTATCTTACAACTCTACAGTAATTTGAATATAATTTAGTGAGTGGTTTCACTTGGAAGAAAAATTCAAGGCTGAGGAGGAAGAGATGCAAGAAAGAAGGGGTGGTAGTGGTGGCATTGCCACCCTTTTGACTCAGGGTGAAGTTACATGTTACATTTAGACCATATTAAGGGCACTTAAAACACAAGCTTCTACATGTTAAAGCTCGTTCATGCTTAAGGGCCCTCTGGGTGTTTTAAAGTTATGCCACTTCAGGTGAGGATACTGGGCCCTGCTACCTAAATGGTGTTAGAGTAACTTCATTCTGCTCCACAGAGATAAAACAAGCAATTTGCAGTCCTTCAGCATCCCAGGATACATTGCTCCCAGCCCTCCCCAACCCCACCCAAGGTGATTCTATTTCCAGGGTGACTGCTCTAAACACTACACCATGGAAAACATCCTCTCTTTTTCTTGCTGTTTCAGATAAATGTATAATTCATAAAATGGAACAGCTTCAGTGCCAGGGGTTGAGTGAGACCTGTCTCAGCACTCCTACAAAATGGGAGATATGGGTTCATACCCTGTCAGGGAGAAGAAGGAATTGAATCTACATCTTCCACTTGTGACATGAAGGCTTTATTACTTGGCTACTGGGCAAGAAGGGGCTCCATCAGTTTTGTGAATATAATAGCCCTTTGCTTTTCTACTATTACTTGAAATACTTTCATTGAATTCAATACATTTGCTGTTTTTAGCTTTAGGAAGAAAACAAATAAAACATAAAATTCCAGTACAGATACCCCCCCTCCCCCCCCCACACACACTTTTCATTGTACAACCAGATAGAAAGCTTATACAGTATAACCTCATAAATCTGGATATCAAAGATCTGGAATTCTTGAAAATCTGGCACTTCTTTAAAATATATTACATTGGAGAGTAGTGGTGGCCAGTCCCAGAGCAGTGGAGGTGGAAGCTTGCATGCGGCGCTGCCACTGCCATCCACCACCCCATGTCGCCACTCGGTGTGCAGCCACTGCTCCAGGACTGGATGCTCCCCCTTCAGCTGCCCACTGTGACCAGCCACTGCCCTGATTTAAAAAATCTGGAATTTTCACATTTCAAGCAGGTGCTTGGTCCTGAGCACGCTGGATTTATGAGGTTATATTGTATTTGCTTCCCTAGCTATGTGTTGCTGGGCAGGTGCTAAAGAGTATTTGGTTGATAAGCAGGAATCCTGATTTTCTCTGTTTAAAAATCGCAGATTCTCTGATTAAAACCCCCAAAATCCATGATTAAAATGAAATGCCAGTATATCTATAGGTATCAACTGAACACAATGTTTTATTGATATATTTACAACTTTAAAGCAGTTTGGAAGCCTACCAGTGCCTCAGTCACTATAATAAAATAAATTCTAATTCTATAAATGTTGGTACTCGATTTTGGTTTTTTTATCATGGAAAATCAGAGCTTCCCCTGCCCTTCTCACTCACCAGGATGCAGGTCCAGGCCCCTCACTCCCAAGCAGAGCAGGGCCGGGTAGGAAAGCTCCTTTCCACTGCAGGCACTGTGCTGCCTTGGTGAAGTGACTCTGCATGCCAAGCTGCAGCAAGGGGCACAACTCTGCGCCTCTGCCCCCACTGCTGTCGGACTTGGGGGGCACCTCACCATGGTGCTGTGCAGCTCCCAGCAGTGCCACGAGCTTCCCTGCCCAGCCCCAGTCTGCCCTACTGCACCGGTTCCTGCCTGTTGGGCTGTGGAGGCCCTGGGGGAGGGCAGCAGGGTGGGGAGCCTGAGCCCACGGCCCCATCCCACTCTGCCAGGGCCCTGTGGCCCCAAGCCCCATGCACCACCTGGGCTGGGCAGCAGCCCCAGCCCTGCCCATCTCCCTCCCTCCTTTCCTCCCTTCTTATGTGGGCCTCCATGTCCCTCCCCCCCCCCCCAACTTACCTATAGGAACTACTCTCCTAGTGGCCCTATGATTATGTGAGCATGTGCATGGTGCCCCCTGCCTGACCACCCTTCTCCCTCTCCCCCCATCACCTTGCAGGCTGGAACTCTGCCAGCCTGCAGAGAGCTTTTTGCAAAAGTGGAAATTTCATGTGCTTCTCTGTTAAAAATGAAGCATCTTTACTTTTTTATGTCAAAAGGGAAAATCCACATTTTCCACCATTTTTCTGTGGGAAATGGAAAACCTGGATCCGTGTTGATTAGCCTTTCTGTAGGGGAGGCAACGCACTATCCTGCTGAGCTAGAACATGCACCTGGACAACTCATTGTGCCATAGGTTTCCAATGTATGGACTTGCATATTTTTTTAGTACTCAGTGAGGCAGTACTAGACAGCTCCTTTTTATCTCCTTTTTACCAAGGTATGTTTCTGACAATTGACCTACGTTAAGAATGAGAAATAACTGACACATCTCAGGTACCATTGTACAGTAAGTGTTCACAAAGGTATACTTTTTACATGGAGACCACTGTATCTGTTGGTGGCATGTTGAGGTTACAGTGCTGTATGGCAGTAACAATTTCAGCTGTCTGCTTTAAAATGATAGGAAATAAGACTGCTCCTCAACTGCAGTAGGCTTTGTGTGTCCCCAGGGGAAGGGTACAAAGGAGGCAGATTTTTGTCAAACTACTTATTTTGCTTTAAAAAAAAAAATGCAAAGAAAAGCAGAAGAGATGCAAGTCTTTAAACTTAAAAGCCTCCTGCCTGCTAAACAGTTTTTTCTAAGTGACAGATTATCTTTATTTTCTGAGAAACGTTTTGAGTAAGAGGAAAAAGGCTACAGTAAATAGAGATAAGACATGAGACAGAAACCAGACACGTGATTGGGGTTCTAAACCTTGATTCATAGATTTCATAGAGAAGTAAGGCTGGAAGGGACCTCAAGAGATCATCTAGTCCAACCAGGGATTGAATCTGAGAGCTCGGTGGTGTTAGTGCCACACATTAACTGACCTAAACAGCTGCATATCAAAATATATTTGTCTTGCTGCAAATGAAATGTTATGTACCTCCAAAGGTGAATTTGTAAAAGCCTATATGATATATGTAATATACGTGTACCTTCTCACCTGTCTACTTACCTATAGCATAGACTTTCCAGCTAAATGAATACAGAACATATGCCAAGTGACATACTACATATGAGGAGGATGGCTTTGGCTCTGTGATTATCTTCTAACCCAGGAATAAGTTAAGGCAGCCACTAGAGTGCTGTAATTTAGGCTAATTTCTATGATCTTCAGAAGGGTTTGGAAGACATCAAAGGAGAGCCAGCCAGCAGGTATTTGAGGGGAACCACCTGCCTTACACTGCCAGACCAAATGAGAATAATGCTGTTAATTCCTCCCTCTCCTCTCCTTTCTACAGCTGTAATGACTGGGCACTTTGCAAGACATGTAATTTTAGGAGAGTTTAAGCATGTTTCTGGGGTCATACAGGAAATTTTAATTATTTCTACTTTATGTTATTCTGGGACATTCTGTATTTATGGAGTTGCATTTTTTAGAATAACTATGCTACTATTGTTTGAGGTGCTTTATCAGAGAAATGAATGCAGAACATAGGTGCTCCTGTTCAGAACACCCTACGAAAGTGGAGCTAGAAGGGACCTCATGAGGTCATTTAGTCCAGTCTCCCCTCCCCAGGCTCAAGTCAGGATCATCCTTGACTAAATCATCACAGCCGAGTATCTGTTCAACCTGCCTTTGAACATTTCCTGGGATGGAGATTCCACAGCTTCTCTAGATAGCTTGTTCCAATGTTTGGTTATTCTCATAGTCAGAAAGTTCCTCCTAATCTCTAGCCAAAATGTCCTCTGCTGAAACTTGAGTCCGTTGCTTCTAGTCCTGTCCCCTCCAGCAACAGACAGAAGGCCATCTCCAACTTCTCTATATCACCCTTCAGGTATTTGAAGACTGTTATCAAGTCCCTCTTCAGTCTTCTCATCTTCTGACTAAGTAACCCCAGCCTCTTCTCATATGTCCTGTTTCCCAGGCCTCTGATGATAATCTAATCACTCTCCCCTGGACTCCTTGCAATCTATCCATGTCCTTCTTGAAGTGTGGAGTCCAAAACTGGACAGAGTGAGGCCTCACAATTGCTGTATAGAGCAGAAGAATGACTTCCCTTGATTTGCAAGTGACACATCTGTTAACTCTTAGCTTTTTTTTGCAACACAAGTGTGCTGCTGACTTAAATTTGGCTTATATTCTACTGTAACACCCAAGTCCTCCTCTGCAATCCTGCAACCTAGCCAGTCATTCCCAGATCCATATTTGTGCATGCAGTTATTTTGTCCCAAATTTAGGATTTCACACTTGTCCTTGTTGAATTTATTCTGGTTGATTGCGAACCATTTCCCACATCTGTCCAAGTCATTCTGGATCCTAACCTTACACTCCAGAGTGTCTGTAACTCCACCCAGCTTGGTGTCACCCACAAATATGCTAAGCATGCACACAGTCCCATCATCCAAATCATTAACGAACATACTAAACAATACTGGACCCAGGATAGACCCCTCATTTGATATCTCCTCCCAGCTAGGCATTGAGCCATTGATGACTCAGCCATCATGATGATTCAACCAGTTATGTATCCACCTTCTACAACTTTTATTTATTCTGTGTTTCCCTAGCTTGTTAATGAAAATGTGAGAAACTGTGTCAAAAACCTTGCTGAAGTCAAGACATGTCACAGTCACTGCTCTCCTTTCTCCTCCCTCCTACCCCCTCTTCCACAGAGCCTGTCACGTTATCATAGAAGGAAAACTGTTGGTGAGGCATGGCTTGCTCTTGGTGAATCCCAAGTTGGCTGTTGTGTTATAAATCTAAAGTATAAACCAATAAGGAATTGTATAACACACATTCTTTAAAAAAGCTGCTTTGTTTCAAGGAGTCCCCCCCCCGCCGCCAATCAGAATTTTTTCTATTTCTTGTTTACCTGCAGTTTATACACACAATTCTGCTACCTAAACTGCGTACAGTAACCAAACTGAAAAAAAAGTGAATGTTTCTCCTTTTCCTCCTTCCTAAACCCAGTACCTGTTATCAGTGGTGACCAGCAGAGTTTGCAGATAAAATGTGATTTTAATTGGTTTTTCCATATTGTGCGGTTTTTTAAGAAAAGTTTGAAAAAGGCCGAATAAAGTTGCTTTAGTAAGTGTCTTTAATATCTGCAGTGTACCAGTATATGTACGTATTACCTGCTGCTATTAGCTGCTATTATGATTTTCTGTTCCAGGATAATGTTTTAAACATCATAAATCAGATCATGGATGAATGCATTCCACATGACCGGGCCAATCGGGACTTCTGTGTGAAATTTCCAGAGGAAATACGCCATGACAACCTTGCAGGGCAGCTTTGGTTTGGAGCAGAGGTAGGTCTGTGGTATATGTGTAATTTTATGTTAAATGGAGATTGGTTTACTGTGTGCATCTGGTAAAGAATGGTTGGTAGCTTATGCTTGAAATGTGTGAAACTCATTTTCTCGCCAAAGAACATCTAAAATTTTAGATCAGTGGCCACAAGCATTGATTTGACTATTAAATTAATTTGTTCTTGATGCGCACTCTAAGATAAACTGTTGTACTTGCGAAATAGAACTTGTATTAATAATTGTGTACAGTAATTTGTCTGCCTTTTAGAAATTGTGTATATACGATTAATGTGTTGGTATTTTATATTTATATTTCCAGTTTATTGGGTCAATTTTATATCCACCATGAAGGCTGTCACATGCTGGCTGTAAAAGTTTTCCATATATGTCCACAGAATTTCAGGTCTGAGTAAAGTCATTTTTCAGGGGACAATTTATACTATTCTTAACTAAACATATATTTGACCTTTCTGTTGTTTCTCCCTCTAATTACTATATTATTTTAACCATTATTAAATAGAGAAAGAGATTAAAAGGCGCACCTATGTGAGAGTCCAGATGTCTCTGCAATAAGCAGTGAATAAAATAATTATGCTGCAGAATACCAAATTCCTCACCTCCCTCACTCAAATGCTTACTTTTACAGGAGCCTATATAAATAGGTTTGTAGTATTCTCTGCTGATTAGTAGTCTTGGGCTATTTGGGCCTGGGGAGAGGTGAAGATCCATAGCTAAGGGGCATGTATGTATGTGCGTGTGTGCACGCACACATGTATTAACATGCACAACCGTTAGCCCTGATGTCTGGGAACTTTGAGCATTCTTTTACAAAAAAGCTGTCTGACCTCTTTCATGGGAAGCAAGGCAACTTCAGGTTAGCAGACCTTAAAAACTCTTGGTATCAACAATATGTAAGAAAAGAAGGACAGTGGTCTTAATATTCTCCCTCTCCCCACCCCAACTTTTGCTCTATCTGTCATCTTCTATCACCTTTGGCACCCTGCTCTGGTGGCATGGACCCTGGGGTGAGTGGCTGGAAGCCCAAAGTTCGAGGCCATAGCAGAAGTGGACACAGGGCAAGCATGTCAGATTCCAACAAATCTTCAAATTCTGTTAAATACTAAGGCTATGCAAAATTTCACCTAGTGTTTCATTTCAAAGCTGTTTCAATGAGTTTCGAGCTCGAAACAGCGAAATTGAAATGAAACAAAAGCCTTTGAAATAGCTTTGAAATGAAACAAGGGCACTCGAAACATTTCAAAAGTTTTGAAACATTTTGAGTTTCGAAGCCAAGCTTACTTGGCTTCAGTGCTGGTCCTAGCCAGCAGTACCAGCCTCCTGTCATCTGACAGGCAGACTGGGCTTGCCCACACCCTCGGGAGGACTGTGGGGGCTGTACCAGATGGCTCCTGGGGGTGCAGGCCCCCAATCTGCCTGCCGGATCATGGGAGGCTGGTGCTGCCAGCTGGGGCCAGCAGCAGCCAGGGTTGTCCCTGGGGTTGGGCGGTGAATGGGATGACCACCATGGGCCCCGCACTTTGAGGGGCCCTGCAGAGCTGGGTGGAGTGGCAGTAGTGACTGCACCACCGGCACCAGCTTCGCACCCCGCTGCTCGCTACCCCCCTGCCCCCCACTGCTAGTGCTGCCATCAATGGCAGCAATGGCTTCTTCGCGTCCAGAGCGTGCGGGATTGGGGTGGGGGCAGGTCCCACACCCTCCTTGGTTTGGTTATGGTGTGGGGCCTGGGGCAAATCAGCTCATGCAGGGACCTGCCTCTGCCCCAATCTCATGCGCCCTGGATGTGAAGAAACCACTGCCACCATTGGTGGTGGGGGTTAGTGAGCAGCCAGACACGAAGGTGGCGACAGCTGTGCAGAGTTGCTGTGGTCACTCTGTCTGGCTCCATGGGACCCCCAAAAGCGCGGAGCCCGGGGCGGCCATGCCATTGGCCGCCCCCAGAGACGGCAATTTTGCCCATAGCCTGGGCTGGGTAGATTGTGGCTGCCACTGGCCCCAGCCAGCAGCACCAGCCTTCTGTCATCTGGGAGGCAGATTGGGGGTCCACACCCCTGGGAGTAGTCCGGCACAGCCCACCCGGGTGTGCGGGCAAGCCCCCGATCTGCCTGCTGGATAACAGGAAGCTGGTGCTGCCAGCTGGGGCTAGCAGCAACACCGATCTTCCCAGCACTGGCTGCAGAATAGCCTTTGGGCGAAACTTCAAAACAGTATCAAAACAGCAAAACAGTTTCGGCAAAAGAAAAAGGAACAGTGCTTTTGAAACTAAACAAAACTCTAAACAAAACACTGTTTCATCGAAATGTTGAAACGGAAGTCGAAGCAGAATGGTGCTGTTTCACACAGCTTTACTGAATGCTTTATCATGAGGACATTCAGTACCTTCAGCATCATATATTCTTCATCATACTTCCTACATTTAAAGTATTTACTAGCTCTTATTAGCTAAGCACCATCCTCCTCCTCTTCCCACTTTAGAATGCATATTTTTTGTAAATAATTTCTAAAACATTTTATATAACTTCTAGTTCCATGATTTCCCTTTTCAAAAATACAGATTTATTTCCAGTGGTAAAGTCTTTTGGTCAGCAAAGATATGGTATATCCTGGACAGAGTTTGCAAAGACCTAATATATGATGCTATGCAAGTCATTTGAAATGCCTTGATGTAAGACAAGGCAAGAGATGAAATAGATCTCTCTGTTGTCCCACTATGCCACCCTGGCATGTACTTGCCTTCACTCATCTCACACCCTGTTTTGCTCTGAGGGATGCTAGCATTTAAAATGCTTTGCAGCCTGATGTGCTGATTCTGCAACTCTTCACACCATCTTGAGAACTCCCTGCTGAGTACTTAAAACTAGACACAGTTTCTTCTCATCCCCTTAATAAATCCTGAAGCCCTTTATTGTTGCGGAGGTGTGTAGGGGGGTGGGGTTTACAGCAGGAAAAAAGCAGTTATATATATTAATTATATATTAGTTATATTAATATATAAAATATTAATTATTTATATAGAAAACTTATTTAAAAAAAACTCTGTGTGTGTGCATAGTCCAGGGTGGAAAATGCTGGAGGTACCACCGAGAGAGTATACATTTTAGGAGAGAAATCTCGAGTGTGGTTCAATGAGTGTGTTACATTACACGGTATTTTTTGGCTCATCTGAATCAGGCCTTCAGTCTCTGTGCTGAAGGGAGTTGCTAGCTTCAGAAAACTATAGCTACAAACAGAGCTAGAAGCCATGACAACTTTCTAGAGGGAAATATAGTATGGGAGGCTATATTTATTTGTAGAGACCTCTCCGAGAATAGCATGCACATTGTTTTCTTGTCAGCTTCCTCACTGTGAATTTTGTTTAAACTGTGAGCTATAACTGTCAACATCTAAGACTTGACTGGCCTATGGTTTATTGTAATTATTGCTTTAGATTGATGAGAGAACAAAAACGTGAGATTCTGAGAGTGCCCTTGTACCATAAATCAGTACATCAGGCTGCTGAGTAAGGTCTAGGATTACAGATCCTCCCTACAGAGCTGGAAAATGTGTTCCAGCCATTGCTATTCACCAGTGAAAAGGAGACTGAAAAAGAAAGGAAAAAAAAAAGCCTCAAGATTGACTTATGCTATGTGTGCATTACATTTTGAAAACATATTTCTATTAATAAAGTAGATTCAGTATAATTTATATCAGCACACACTGCCTTCCAGATGTAACCGTCAGTGGACCAGCCCAGCAGTGGAAATTACTAAACGCCTTCTTTTAAACAATAGTGTTTCTGAAAAAAAGAAACATTTGTTAGTGTATCAAAATAAAGGTTTACCTATAAGATTTCTGAGTTGGTCAGCTAATGCACTGGCTAGTGCATCACATAAAGCTTTACTAGGAGCAGAATTTCCTTTCTTTTTTTTCCAAGGAGGGGTTTATTTTTCAATATCAAAATAAAGAAATCGGCTTCTGCTGCTTGGCCTCTCCTAAGCCTCTTCCCCTCAAAACTTTTTTTTCCTGCACACATGGCAGCTACATGCAAAAAGTCTTTCACCTTGTTGGTGGGGATTGCCTCCGCCTATCTCCTTCCCTTTTGTCCTGGGCCACCCTACTACTCCCGGGTCTCCGAGGGCAAGCAGTTTATGGCCTTTTCAGGACCACATGACTTCCAGGTGCTCACCTGATGTCTGGTCTCAAATCCATCCCTTGGGAGGCAGTAATTAGTCAGAGGTGGATCCAAGCCCAGCTCCCTTTAAGTGCCATCTATTCCTGTGACTTTCTCTTGCATGAAGTATAACCTAATTGCTTTTTCCTCTTTAAAAAATTATTTCCACAGTGCTTGGCTGCTGGTTCAATTATTATGAATCGTGAAATTGAGAGTATGGCTATGAGACCATTGGCTAAGGATCTGACTCGTAGCCTGGAGGAAGTAAGAAACATTATTCGTGACCAGGCCCTACGGGATTTGAATCTTTACACAGAAAAAATGAGGGACTCGCTCAGACATTTTGATATCCTTTTTGCTGAATTTGAGTTAAGGTAAGCAATTCAGAATACATGTACCCTGAACATTACCTCATACAGCTATACTTTTTTTTTTCAGAGATTTTGAATTTCTTGAATAAGATATAATTTTTATTACAGTGTCACATCCTCCTTCCTTTCAGTCAAATAAAATGCTATAGCTACTTGGCAATCTGGATTTGCAGTCTTTAAGTATGATGTAATCTACATGTTGGGCACTGAAATATGGTATTTGAGGGAGATTTTCAAAGGCACAAATGCAAGTCAAATCTCTCTCTTAATGTTGTTGTCAGAAGAAAGGAAACAAATAAGAGAGGATATGATACAAAGTGTACACGGTAATGAGTGGTTCTCAATGGAGTAAAGGACGGTGGGGAGGGGCACACTGTCCTTACCTTCTCCCACTACCAGCCACTTGTGTGCCAGGCCATGGCTCTTCCCTGCTGCCATGGTCCAGCTACCGCTGTTCCCCTCAGGCTTCACCCAAAGAAGAGGTGGGGTGGCAGGCAGTGTCGCTTGTGCTCCCCTCTTCTTCCCCCACACCCCATAGACTCTACCGTGGGGAGCCGCTGGAGCTGCTTTCCATGCTGCCTGGCCACCATGTGCATATGTGAGCACCTGCATGCATGTGGTGCCCCCTGCGTGATAGCCCTCCTCCTGCTCCCCCCAGCCCCGAGCAGCCCCTTGCAGGCTGGAACTCTGCCAGCCTGCAAGGGGAGACCTGTAGATTGCCACTTTTTTCTCCTTTAAAGGAGAATCCATTTTTAAAGTTGGTTGATTCATTTTTTTAAAGTGTGTTTGTGACCCTTTCATATGTTCTTGCGGCCTGTTTTTGGATCACGACCCTTGGGTTGAGAAATGCTGATCTAGAGAACAGAAGCTTCTGTTCTCCCCGCCTCGGCACCAGGGTAAGGAGACATTGAATGAATTTAAGGGGGTCAGAATGAAAACTAACGAAGGTCCCCTTTACACGTTACAGGTATTGTGCAATTAACTAGTTAATTACAGAGTTACCTTAAGACCAGCTACACATGCAGAGTAGCTATCCCATGATAAAAAGCTTCAACCAGCTATAAAATTATACTTTGAAAATGTATTCAGCTTTAATTTAAATGTGTAGTGCCCAGCTGCAGGGGTGAACCTTGCCCAGCCTGAAAACCCCAGGCCCTGGGGATCATGGCAGCGATGATCCCCAGAGCTCACGGGGGATGTAATCCCCTCCCAGGTCAGCTGGGACTGAGAGACCCTGCAACTGACAGGGCTTCTGGTCTCTGCTATGCCTTGTGCAGCCAGCTTCATCAGTTGTGGTCTGTGCATGGCCCCTGTAGCTGGGAGCCTCCTCAGCAAAGGCTCCCAGCTGAGAGATCCAGCTCCTTGCCAGTGCAAGGGGAGCCCAGGATCGGACTCCCCCTGCACCAGCAATAAGGCACAATTGGATCTAATGTGTGAACTGACAGTCGTACCTCCTGCCCGTGCATGTGCAGCACAAATACAAGTCATCTTACTTGCACATATAGAGGAGACCAAAGGGAAACATTTTTCCACAGGAGGATGTAATTACTTTGTGGAATTCTTTGCCAAATACTTAGCAAGATTAAAAATGGGACTGGGCATCTACATAAAAAAGAATATGCAGTATTATAGTTTTGCTGGCACTATTTATTTTTCAAGAAATATTAAACCTCATGCTTCATGAGTTAAACCTATCTGCAACAGGGATTAGGAGGTTTTTTGCAACTTTCTGTGTTGCAAGACATTCCCATAATTCTGCATAGAAAACAAGTTTTGTTTGGCTAATTTACAGACTGCCTATAATCTAGTCTGCTTTGCTCAAATAATTTCATTTGTAACAGCTCTAAATAGAAAGCTTCTCAGCTTCTACCCCCACCCAAAAGTCACACGTATCAAGTGCTTATTGCTGAATATTTATAACGATACATAAAAATTTACAGCTGACATTCATTACCTCAAATGGCAATAAATAAAGCATCTGTAATTCTTATGGATTCACTTTCATTTATATTGCAAGTTCTCTTCGTGAAAATTATAAAAAAAAAAAAATTAAAGCTGTCAGAAAAATGGCTTGTTTTTAATTCGACCTACATTTAGTCACAGTTAATTTATGTTGGATTGTTAAATGATCGAAAAAGATTAAAATACTCTACTTTTTAAACTTTTGTAGTTATGTATCAGCCATGGTACCTGTAAAATCTCCAAAAGAATACTATGTACAGCAAGAGGTAATCGTGCTTTTTTGCGAAACAGTAGAGAGGTAAGCACATCTGAGAAATTAATTTAATACATTTCAATATTTTGTACCCATAGTATACTTTTTTCTTTTTACCTTTTATTAGACCTGTTATGCATATACCATGCTGTAATCTTTAAGAAGCAATGTAATAGCATTTAATTTTTGTCATGTCCAAGTATGCAGTCAGAAAGCATTGGATGTTTGTGGAAATGTTTTGGCTTAAAAACATATATCACTATAGTATCATTGGAGTTCAGAGTGATAGACTTAAGGCTGACTAACCATTTAGCTTCACTGGATGTTTAAATATGTTATATATATTCAAGTCAATAAAGTTGTATGCAGAAGTGCTTTGTGCACATTTTATAGCGCTGTAATTTAGAGCCCTTTTTATAGCACTGTAAAGTTACAATGCCCTTAAACATGACAGAAGTGCAGTGTTGGGGGGGGGGGGCTCTGAGCCTCCCTGCACTTTCCAGGCTAGAAGGCAGGGGGAGCTGTGCTCCTGGAGCTTCTCCACTGGTCAGAAACTTGACCAGCATACAGAAGTTATTTAAAGTGCTGTAGGTTGCTAAAGTGCTGTAAAATATAGCATTTCAGATTTAATATCTCATTTAACAAGGGTTTATTTAAAGCGTGGTACCCCTTTTTAAAGGTCTGTAAAGCCATGCACTTCTGTTAAGTCACAGCAGTAAAGCAATTTAAATGGCAAAAAAGTGATTTCTGTACACACCTTAAGTCCTGATGAAATTTCATGCTAGACTATCTAAGGAGCTAGTAGAGAAACTAGCTGAAGCATTAATTACTTATCTCTGAGAACTCAGAGGAGGGGTGAGCTCCCAGATGATGAGGGCAAGCATTATACTTATTTTTTTTAGAGGAGGACTTGGTAAGGTACTTGATCTTAGCCAAGAGGCTGGTTCTGGCATTCTGTTACTATGATGTCAAATCCACCTGGGTCAACAAAAAATGGGAATAGTGGTTACCTGTTGAAACGATGTGCTTGATGAGAAGGAAAGGATGGAAGCTTGGACGTCCTGAAGAGGGCCTTACTTCAGGAGTGTGGCTACTTTTGTTCCCTCAGGTGATCTTTGAGATCTTTCCTTTTTGGTGATCATGGTAGGCAGAAGCACTATGTGCAGCCTCTTGGATAGTTCAAATGGCCGAGAACAATTCCTCCCTTCTTGATACAGCTAAGGCTGAATGGGGAGACTGGACTCAGTATGTTGTGGCCCCTGCTCCATCACCAGGGAAGATCTATTGTATGTTTGTGTGGAAAGCTTCCTCCTAATCTTCATATATTTTACATTTCGGAGTTGTGGTTGGGGAAGGCATCGTTATGTCATTTGGTTCCAGTAGGCGGGGGTGGTAGTACCAAGAAGAGATTCAATTATCTATGGGTAGTGAACTCTAAGTATAATTTTTCTGCTTCACTTTTTCTGGCTTATCATATCATATGCTCCTAGTTCAAGTTTCTTCTTCCTTATATTTATTTTAATTATTAAATGCTGATACATTTCTGAGAAATGTATGTTTTGCTGTTTTACCTAGAGCTCTGAAGCTTGGATACCTCACTCAAGACATGATTGATGACTATGAACCAGCATTAATGTTTACCATCCCAAGATTAGCAATTGTGTGGTAAGCTTCATTTTTAATTGAGCATTTTAAAATGCATTGAAAATTGAAACAAATTCATATAGCAAAGTGCAGAAAGAGTCAATAAGATCAAAAGGCAACAAACACTAAGAAAGGATAATTCCAAACAGCTGAAAAGGCAGGGTAGGAACTGAGAATAGCTGTTCAGTCATCCCTCAGGAATAGACATGGAAATCAGGAGCGCTGGCGGTTAGTGTGACTTGGTACATAAAATAAGCTGTCTGGATGTTTTCTACGTCACTCGGGAAGTAATGGCCTTTTGTTATGAGCCATTAAAAATCATGAGTTTTCATCATAATTGCTTAGTTTCCTTATTGATATAGGCAGAACCCAAAGGAAATTATCTTGGTATCTGCTAATATAGTTCAGTGTAACAAAAGGGCAAGTTAGGTATAGACCATTTTCTAAAAAGAGCAATTACGCATATAATTGGATGGAAGCAAAATTTTGGCCTGACCTCTTTCCCCCAGTTGATTGCTCCAACTGCTAAATGAGTATGCTTTTACACTTAAAACAGTTTATTACAACAGTACATATTCAGTGAATAAAATGCATTCTCCCTAATGGGTCTTTCTTATTTAATAAGATGATTTCTGTGGAGTAGTCAAGGCAGCAAGACTACAAATGCTATATTTTCATAGAGTCATAGATGTTAGGGTCAGAAGGGACCTCAGTAGATCATCGAATCCGACCCCCTGCCCTAGGCAGAAAAGAGCACTGGGGTCAGATGACCCCAGCTAGGTGCTTGTCAAGTGTCCTCTTGAAGACCCCCAAGGTAGGGGAGAGCACCACCTCCCTTGGAAGTCCATTCCAAATTATGGCAACCCTTACCTTAAAGCAATTCTTTCTAACATCCAACCTAAATCTGCTCTCCGTCAATTTATGGTCATTGTTCCTAGTTATTCCACGGGGTGCCTAGTAAACAGAACATCTCCTATTCCCTGCTGCCCTCCCCTGATGAATTTATAGACAGCCACAAGATCACTTCTCGGCCTTCTCTTGTGAAGGCTGAAGAGATCTAGGTCCCTTAGTCTCTCCTCATAGGGCCTTGCCTGCAGGTCTCTGACCATACAAGTGGCCTCCTCTGAACCCTCTCAAGATTCTCCACATCCCTCTTGAAGTGCAGCGCCCAAAACTGGACGCAGTACTCCAACTGCAGCCTGACCAGTGTTGCATAGAGGGGAAGCATCACCTCCCTGGACCGGTTCATCATGTATCTGTTAATGCATGATAAAGTGTGGTTAGCCTTGTTGATCACTTCATCACATTGGCAACCCATGTTCATCTTGGGGTCAACTATGACTCAAAGATCCCTTTCCGCTGCCGTGCTGCTGAGAAGGTCATCCCCCAGCCTGTAAGTGTGTCGGTGGGTCTTTTTGCTCAGGTGCAGCACTTTGCACTTGTCTTTGTTGAACTGCATCCTGTTTCGTTCTGCCCATTTTTCCAACCTGTCCAGATCCGTCTGGATCCATTCCCTACCCTCTGGTGTGTTAACTTTGCCCCATAATTTGGTATCATCTGAAAACTTGGACAGGGTGCTCTTCAGTCCCTCATCCAAGTCACTGATGAAGACATTGAATAACACCAGTCGAAGGACCGAACCTTGCAGGACTCCACTGCCCACATCTTTCCAGCTCGATATCGACCCATCCACCACCACTCTCTCGGTGCAACCCCTGAGCCAATTTGCCACCCACCTGACCGTGTAATCATCTACATCACAGCCTGTCAATGTATTTATGAGAACAGAATGAGATACCGTAATGAAGGCCTTCTTAAAGTCTAGGTAGATGAGATCTACCTCAACCCCTGCGTCTAAGCATTTTGTGACCTGGTCATAAAAAGAAACAAGGTTAGTCAGGCAGGATCTACCTGCAATGAATCCGTGCTGATTTCCTTTCAGCATTATTTCCCCTGCTGGGCTCCCACAAATGTGATCCTTAATGTTTTTTTCCAGAGTTTCGCAAGGATAGAGGTGAGACTAACTGGCCTATAGTTTCCCAGGTCCTCCCTCCTCCCTTTCTTGAAAATAGGGACCACATTGGCCCTTTTCCAGTCCTCTGGGACCTGACCAGAGTACCATGAGTGCTTGAACAGCCATGCCAGCGGCTCTGCTATGACACTGGCCAACTCCTTCAGCACCTTTGGATGAAGTTCATCCGGGCCCGCTGATTTGAACAAATCCAGCCCTCCAAGTGTCCCTTCACTAAGTCTGCGCTGACAGTTGGTGAACTGGAGTCTGTCCTGTGTCTATCTACAGTCCAATTGGGAGATTTGTCTTGGTCTGTCTAGGAATACAGATGCAAGGAACTCAGTGAAGAACTCAGCTTTGTCCCCCCTCTCCTACATCAATTGCCTTATTGCTCTGCCACCAACTGTTATTTTAATAACAGTTATGTTTTAAAGATTGTTAATATAACTAGCAGAGTTGAGGGAAATTAGACACCTCAAGCCCTATGTGGGTAAGTTTCTTCTTAGGAAATCCCTGTGGCCCACTGTTGTTGATAAGAATGGTTCTGTGTCTGCAAGTGTCACATGGTAAGAAAGGGAAAAAATCATCTGAGCAACACCAAGCAGCAAACCTGTAAGAAAGGGACAAATCACTTTAAATAATACTGAGCCCAAAAGAGAGGGAAACTCCTGCAAGAAAAATAAATCCATATTGCTGGAAACCCAGCAACCTGCTGAGAAACATCTTGTGCCAATCCCAGAAAAAAAATCTGACTGTTCACAAAGCTAAGCACTGGATGGAAAGCTGTATTGCTGCCACTGGGAAAAAATTGAATCATTCAGTTGTAATGCTCCCTTGAAGACTCATGAACCTGTTGTCTGGACCGTAGGAAGAGAAGCCTTCTTTAACTTCAGAGAAGGAACATCTAGAAAATGCTATGGTTTTAGTGTGTTTTATTTCTTTTTAGGGAAGAAAAAAGTGGTGTCCTTTCCAGCAACTTGTGTTAGCCAGAATGAGTTTTTACTGGATATTTCATCTGGCTAAACTGTCAAAACCCAAAGATATCAATTAATTCAGCAAACGCACTCTTGTGCGTTGCTGTACTGTAAATCATTGGACTGACTGTCTGCAAATTTAGTACAGATTGAGACTTTTTGCACACAGGAAGCTAGTGGAGATTAACTGGTTAAGAGATTTACATTTAATTTTTTTGAAGTTAATCTTCATGATGATTCATTATTGGCTAGAGTCTTAAGAAATTATTAAATTTTAATAAAGTTGGCATGTTTATACTATTACATTATTTAACTTGACAGTACATTCTGGTTTTGGATGACTTTTGTCATTAACCATTTTGAATCCTCGGTCTTCTCTGTCAAACTGATAGTACAGTCTTAGTTTAAGAGACACTTATCCTCAGGGTCACTTTCTCTTAAGCTTGCTTACATGGCACTGATTAACTCTAGACATTATGCAGTACGTCTTGCTTAATGTGGTAACGTGCCTGTGAACTTTTGACCTAACAGCCAGGAGGAAATGTTAAGACTTGGATTTGTGTTTCTTTATATAATTTTGTTTTCCAGCCTTTTCTCTTAGCTACTAAGCCTCTTTCATAAATAGTCAGCAAGATGACAAGTAATGGGATTAAACTGCAGCAGGGAAAATTTGGGTTCAGTATTAGGAAAAACATTTTAACCTGAGTTACAAGAACAGCTGAGCACCAGAACAAGATGCCTGTAGAGACTGTAAAATTGCCAGCATTTTGTGATACTGAAGGCTAGAATTGCTATTCTGCCATCAGTGATGGTTTGGGAGTTCAGATCCTTTCGGCTATAATATAGCAGCAGGAACGAAAACGAGCAGTTGAAATGTTCTGTTAAGAGATCTGTCTCTTAAAAGTCCTTATAATTGCAGGGGTTACAGGTAACAAACTGGTAAGATTGATCCCCTACAATTAATTTTGACCCCAGCAGTCTTTCCTGCCCAGAGCACCAGGGCTGGGCCCCCTTCCAGCCCTGATCTTCTGTGAATATTATATTATCAATTGGTTTATTTTAAAATCTCCAATATTCACCAGTACTGTGCAGTTCACTTTTTCTCAAAAATATAATGAGACAGTACTTGACTAGATTAATTTTAATCCTTTTTTCCCCTGCTATTTCATTTTCATTGTAACAAATCCTTCATAGTCGATGGCAGTGCTTAGTGTAGGTGGTTGAATCAAATGACTGAACAGGCCATTGTACAGTAAGCTTCTTCTGTCACCCAGTTCATAGTGTCAGTCGGCGTACAAGCTGCTGTCGTCCTTTGCCTCGTGCATCTTCCCTGCCCTAGGCACGCAGCTCTTGTTCAAAAAAGCCAATAGCTTCTCTTCCCAGGGCGTTTCACTGCTACCAGTTTACAGCTAAGAGTTAACTACTGGGCCACAGCTTAAGGACTTCCCTTCTCGCACTCCAGTTTGCCAAATGAGACCCACGTAGACCTTTGTGTCCCACCTTTTTTGACTTAAGGTTTTCAACTCAGTGAAACAATCAAAATTGTGTTGTGCTTTCAGTGCTCTATGATTTAAAGATGTAACTTCCTCATTTGAAGCACCAGTGTCTCATTTACTACCCCTCCAGAAACTTCATCCAGAAACTTTATTAAAAGTTGTTTCTTCTACATTCCCCCTCCCCTCTCCGCCCTCCCAAAAGAGCCAAAAATGCTTCAGAAAGTTGTTCCTGGCCTGCCAGAGGCTGGAGCGGTGTATGAGAAAACATGCAGCGTGGTGCTGGTCGAGTACGTCCCGACTCAAACTCAAATCACGGCTCTTCTTAGAATCGTCTAGTATTAGTCAGGTTCCAGAACGTTGTCATACATTCACTCTGTGAAGGCAAAGGGCACTGCTCTTATGCTGGATGGTAGGAATTTCTGTTGGCCGTTCTGATGTTCTTTCATCTTCTTATTTTAAGACCTCTAGGCTTATGTGCAATAGTATTAAATATTAATTAAAAATAGACTGACCAGGGCAAATCAAAGCAAACTGGATAACAATAACAGTGGGCAATTAAAAGGCGTCCTGAGGCCCCTTCACTCTTAAATTGTGAAAATGTTTACAAATGTTAACAAAACTACTTTACAGCAAAGAGTGGGTGTGGGAAGAAAATCACTGGTAGGGCTGTAAAAGTCTGCCTAATGACCTGTTTCCATAAACTGTTGCACGCTTTCACCCTGATCCAGCATAGCGCAGAAAACGCACAAGCAGCGCTGTTGAGCAGGACTGCCGAACTCAATGGCTTGTAGGACTCACCTCATAAGGAGCATGGCTTTTGTCACACAAACTTAACAGCAGAAAAAGATGTCATGTTTCACCCTTTCCTATTTGTAGTAAGGATTCCTATTTGAGTTTGCTTTCAGGGGATGAACTTCCTCTGAAGTTTGTTTTCTTTTTTCTGCTGTTGCGTCAGAATTACAAATCTAAGGCCATGGCCAGGCACTCATTTGTAGTGCTGCAAAGTGTCTTTGTGGTGCTATGAAAGCGCAGAGCTAAGGGAGTGTCCAGGTGTTTCAGCCCAATGCCTGAAGACTTGCAAGTTGCCTCAAAGGCAAGCGCTGCAGCCCGTGGAGCAGCAATGGGCTGCTCCACTGTTTTCCTACCCTGTCCCCAGGGAAGCCCAGTCACTAACAACCTATGCTCTTCCTTGCTGGAGAAGAGGGCAAGCTGAAAAGCAGTAGGTGCCAAAGACAACCTTCTACCCAACAGAGGTGGCAGGAGCTGGAAGAATTGCTTTCTTTGCCCCACCTGCTCCTAGTAATGCTGCTGCCAGAGCCTCAACTCTTGCAAGGGTTCTTGCAATGGAGGCAACAATTTCCCTCAGCTAGTGCTAACCGATCCCCCTCCTGCCACCTGTCCACTCCGCTGATCAGCAGAACGGGCAGGCAGGCGGTTGTGGGGAGGTGGGGGAGCCTCTGTCTGAGACTCCTCAAGTGGTGGCAGGGAATGGTCCTGCCACTTGACCAGTCTCAGACAAAGCAGGGACTGATCAAGTCTCTGTGTTAATAGTGTCCCCACACTGTACAGTCTATCAGACAACCATCTGCTTCCCATTTGCAGGGAAAGGGAGGGTGAGTAAAGCACTGTGAGATGCTAGTTGTCCTAGAGACTCCTGTAGTGCTGATGTGTAACTGTGTAGGCTTTACACTGAGTGCTATAAAACATAGCCCTACTACGAAGTTCCCTTTTGAAAGTGCCAATATTTTACACCAGTTTTAGTATTTTTGTGGCTTGAATGGCTATACGCTCACTTTTTTTGTAGTGCTATAGGTGTATATTTAGAGCTACAAATGTAACTGTCCATTACTTTAGATCTCAGTCTGGGAGTACTGAAGACGAGACAACTTTGTACAGTTCATGCACAGCCTAAATAGCACATTAGGGTATATCCTCGAAGTGAAAACAAGTGGCCTGGCAGATGCACAAAAAATTATTTTTCTTGGTTCATTTTAATTAAGACAAATGAAAGAAAATTGCAAAAATTCTTCAGCCAACAGGATTCTTGAAAAAGAACATCAATCAGAGCCAGAGGAAACAATAATTACATCTTATTGAGTCAGCTCTCCAAAGTTACACTGGGATCAAATTCCACATTTTGGATCAGGTTTAGGACATATGACAACTGTTCAAATTGTCAGTTTTAGCTTGACCTGTAACAAAGATAAAGCAAAATTGCACTCTGATCCAGATCAAGTTTGAGACCTCCCAAAGGTTGGTTATATTCAGATCCTGGTTCAGTCCCGGATCTACCTGAAAAACAACAGTGTAGATACCCTTTCAAATTTGACTCGTGCTTAATTTTCATAGTTATTCACTCCCTGAGTAAATGAATAAAGATCCGTAATTGAGAGGTGCTAATTTTGAAGCAAAGGCACTGGCCACGTAAACATTGGTTTGTTCCAATTAAAAATGTAATGTAGGTAGCTTGCTATTTCTACTCAGAAAAACATACACTTTTTATTTTTCTGGATAATTTTATTCCCTGATTCAGCAGTAATTCCATCATTTGATTGCGCCCTGCCTGCTGAAACGAGGAAAGTAAAGAACTCAAAATGTACACACAATCATTGGATAATTTAGTTCTTTGGCCCCCCAGAAAGATATATTAAAGGTGACTTGCAAACAGAAATAAAAAATGATGTCTAAACATTGTGTGTTGATGATCCTAGTAAGCAAGGTTATTGGGGCTGGTTGACACGTGCCACCTGAGAACTCACAGGTGGCCAGTCCCTGTTTTGATGAGACAATAGCACACAACTGCCTGATAGTGTCACAATAGCTGCAGATTCTTAGTAATGCATGGAGTCCCATCCTACACTGTAAGGAGTCTCACAGATCATTCTTACTATTTTGAATGTTTTAACAATTTGTTATCTTATGTCATTTGGGTTGCAAAGACAGGAAACAACAAAACTTGCCAGATGATAGATAAAAAGAACTTAAGTGATTCCTCCATGTACTGATTTTGAGCAACACTGAGATCTTAGTATCTGTGATACCAGCATAGGGTGTATGCTGGAGCCTCTCAAAAGATCTTAACTTGCTCACCTACAACAGAGCTGGACCGTACAAACAAAAAAAGTGAGCAAGAAGTTAGTTTGCTGTTCTTAATACACTGAGTGATCTTACTATGTGAGATTCAGATCATCTAGGACTGGGGTGCTCAACCTCTGGCCCGTGGGCCAAATGCAGCCTGTAGAGCCAGAGGTATCTGGCCCACGGGGCTCTCCACAGATCAGGAAGTGTGGCAGTAAAAATGGCCACCCTCCCCTGCTGCCAAATTCCCAAACCCTGAGCCTTGCACAGCAGTTTGGGGCCAGGTCATACCCTCATGCTCCTTCCCCCTACTCGGGCAGCTGGATGAGGCTGAGTCATGCCCCTCCCTCTGGGCTGGATGGGGCTGGGTCACACTTCCCCTGGCTCAATCCCTGTCCCCCCTGTAGAGCTGAGCCACACCCCCTCCCCCCATGGGGCTGGTGACATCCCCTCCGTCCCTGCCATGGCGCCAGGTTGGAACTGGAAAGCGCCCTTCCATGTATAGAATCTAAATATTGAGGGGGTCATCTTAAACCCAGTCACTTTGGATTTAGGTAAATACAGTATATCCATCACGTTTCTTTTTCTTAGCACGTGTGGGGTTTTTCCCCTACCAATCTGTCAGGAATTTGCTTCGGAAAAGCTAAGCAGAGAGGCTCAAATGGGTCAAACAAACTATCAAGAATCTGTTTAAAATAGAAAGAAGCAACCAGTTGGAATTGATCTTGTGACGATCAGAGTCCCCAGAATACTCTGATGATTACATTATTTAATTATCAATTTATTTTATGCCCTTGCTTTTATTTTTTTGTTACCTAACCTGTAAACTAAAAATATGTATCCTTCCTGTAATGTTTTAATTGTTTTCTCCCCACACTTAGGATAAAATTCTTTGCAGTGTTTCAAATATCAATTAAATGTAACCTCTTGCCAAAAAGACCCTGAAAGAAAACAGATAATTGCATTAAATTGTTCATAATTATATAACCTTCAACCTGAGCATAATTTCAAATATCTGTCTAATGTTGATTTTCTGATTGTTCATTCTGTGTTCAGTCCAAGTATCATGAAAAATTGAGTTTAATTTTTAGCTTCTTTTTTTGTTTGTGTGCCTTAAATGCAGTGGGCTTGTAGTTTACTCTGAAGGACCCCTGAACCTGGACCACAAACCAGAAGATATGTCTGAGCTTTTCAGACCCTTCCATACTTTGCTACGAAAAATAAGGCAAGTTGAAAAGATTTGTTTCTTGAAATTACTTCTTTCCTGTGGTGAAAATGAAAGGCTTGAAAATTACACTTGAAAAATGTTTTTTAAAAAAAAACCTGTTTCCATGCTTCTTCCATCCCATAATTTGCCCCTATTTTCCTCCTGTATCCCATTGTTGTACATAGCTGTCATTTCCAGCTGATCTTCTTTACTCTGGTATTTTTAAAATACTTTTGGTTCTTCATAATTCTTTCTTTTTTTAATAGATTTTTTTTTTTAGGTTTCTTTGTTTTGATAGATAAGTCAGGTAGGGGGGATGTCTGCATTGACAAAGCTAGGCATTATAAGGTTTTAGAAAATACAGTTTTCAGCAACATTCATGTTTCTGTTTAACTATATTTATTTTACATTTCCTGTGGCTAACTCATTATAGTATGATGCAATACTCAGTGATTTCATGGGTTATTTCTGTCCATTATTTCTGTCAGATTAATGGTGATCAGACTTTCTGTTTTTTGGGTCCCTTTTTATAAAGCATCTCAATTTACATACATCATTTTACCCAACTTTTGAGTCTCAGTTGCCTGAATGAGTAATTTAATTTGAAAGTAGTAAAAGGGCAGTATTATGGAGAAGTAATAAAATTAACCTAACTTCAGTGAGATGTGTGTGGCTGCTCACATCCTGCTCCTGTGGTGCTAGAACGGTTATAGGTGGAAGAGTTTGTGGCCTTAACCGGGGGTGAGGGGGGGTGTCAGACTCTCCCATCGCCCTGAACTGAATCCAAACTGTAGGGCTCCTTGGGGGCCAGATCCAGACCGCAGGGCTTCTTGGGGACTGGATTCAGGTCCATCTCCATGGCAAAGTGAGCAGTGTCAGGGAGTTGTGGGGTTAACATGCCCATCTCTTGCTCCACACTACCAATACACAACCCCAGTTAGGGCTCCGTACTCTGGAGGCTCTACCTCTGCTTGTCCCACTCCCAAACTCCTGACTTACCTAAGAGCCCCGCAGGCCAGATGACCTGAATCCATGAGCAGGATGCAGCCCACAGTTCAGATGTTCGACTCCCCCTATTTATTTTTTCAAAAGCGACTAGTTGTTTTGAGTGTCTCAGGTTTTGGTGTTCATTTCAGAACATGTTTAATGAGGCCTGATGTTCAGAACTGCCGAGCAGAATGTGAGGACCTTTTAAGGTATTTTAGGTTGGTCATTATAAAATTAAGGAACTGGAAATACTAGAAACAAAACAAATTCTGATGGCAACTGATATTCCAGCACATCACAAGTGTGAGAGATGAAGCGTCACCTTAGGACTGTGCAACGTAAGGACATGTGCTTGATTTTATTCTAGATGATCAAAAAACTTTTGGAAAACCGGATAAAATCCAGGATTGTGCTACAAACAGAAAAGGACCCAGGGGCTATAGTAGACCATAAAGTGAATATGAGCTAACAGAATGTAAAAAAGGCCAGCAGCATACTGAGTTGTATTAAGAGGAGTGTCAATTGCAAAGCAAGGGAAGTGATTCTTGTCTTCTGTTCAACACTGGTGAGGCCTCACGTGGAGTACTGTGCTGTGTCCTGATTTAGTGCCACAATTCAAGAAGGATATGGACAGTTTGGAAAGGGTCCAGTGGAGACTGATAAAAATAGCTCAAGGTCTGGAGCACACAACTTATGAGGAAAAGTTGGAAGAGCTTAGGTTATTTAGTTGGAGAAGAGAAGACTGAAGGGGATTTGATAGCAGTCTTTACATACCAGAGGGGTGATTTTTAGAGAAGATGGAGACGGGCTTTTCTTTGTGGCTGTAGAGAACAAGAATAGGAGCAATGGACTGAAGATGAAATTTTGGCTGGAGATTAGGAGGAACTTCCTTACTACAAGGGTGGCTGAACATTGGAACAGGCTATCTAGAGAAGTTGTGGAAACTCCCTGCCTGAAAATTTTCAAGAGCAGGTTGGACAGACACTTGGCTGGATGGTTTAGTTAGGGATTGTCTTGCCTTGAGCGGGGGATGGACTAGATGACCTCATGAGGTCTCTTCCAGCCCTACTTTCCTTTGATTCTGTGAACCTGACAGGACGCAACTTTGATGGCAAATGGACATACAGAAGGAGCTTTGCATAGCCCCTGGATCACTTCCTGAGCATCTGTGCATTAGAGATGCACAGAGGCTAGTCCAAGTGCTTTGCATATTCAGAATTGTTTGCTACAAGGTGGGCCAGATTGCAAATTAGGGCAACTCAGCTTTTTTCTACTGACCTAGACTGAAGCCAAGAATACTTTCATGCTGTTCCTAGGTTAGTTTTTAATGATGGCACTTCCACTACTTCTCTTTAAAGACTATTCCATACCCCGATTAATTCATATAAAAGAGATTTCTTACTAAAACTTACTTCCCTTCATTTGTTTACACTCTTCATATCTTAAGGGATGTGTGTGACTTTGTTTATTTTTTGCCTCTCTGAACTGTTTTGTCTAGCTTTTTCTCTAACATGCATCATTATGACAAGGATGTTGAGAACAGAATATGTTGGTAAACTGAGTTTTTCCATAGCTTTAAGTGGTATTTGGTTGTAAATTGCAGCTCTGACACTTAAATCAATCTGGTCATTATGAGCTTCCTTGAACTCTGTTGACACCAATACTTTAAAACATAGTTTTATTTATGCCTTTCTTAGGTGATGCACAGTGTCACATGTATTCTACCATAGAAAGTGAATGGACGTTAGGCATGCAATATTTGCTTGTGACTTTAAAAATCTCCTGATGCATCTGTCTACAAGATTTATACCACAGATTTGCAAGTGCATGTGCAGTACTGATCTTTGTGCTAGTGGTACTGTATCCTTCTATTAAAATAGATGCATGTTACTCTTACAACTTTGTAGTAATGTATTTGAGTGATGCTGAAAGCTGGGCTTAAAGAAATAAATCACTGAGCCACAGAACTGATAAGGTAAAGAGCAGAATTCGTAGTTCTTACTGTCATGAGAAATTCCACTGAACCGTAAAATCCAATACAAGTTAAAACAACAAAAACCCTATTTAATCCAAATATGCAAGCACAACAAAAATTCTTTGCCTATTTTACTTGCCTTCACTTTGATTATTAAAATTGAAGCAATTCTTAAAACTAAACGTGCTTTTCACCATTTATTCTTTTTCGCTTACGCTTTACTTTTTGCTTACATTTTACAACATGAGGAATGAAAATCAATGAAGGCAGTTATTGCTTACTGCATTTAAATTTCTGATTCTTAAATCTTAATGGTTAGATTGCAAATGCATCAGGAAAGTGCTTGTTTGTTCAATAACAAGTATTTCCAATGCAGTCTTAAAAAATCTTTATCTCAGTTTCTGGTTTTAGAAAAACTAGTTTTTACAAATTCCTAGCTTTGTGTCAATGTTGTCATTATGTTCTTCAAAGTGAGAGCTTGCTCTTAGGCAGGGGTCTTGAGTACAGTGGTCTGCAGCCAGAGTTTATCAAGTGTCTTCAGTCAAGAAATATTTATTAGAAATTGAGAGAAAGTCTAAGCAAATTGAACATAAGTAATGTGGAATTTATATGAAGTCAGGTATCTTTAGCAGCCTTGCTAGATAGGTCAAAATCATATAATATGGGTGATTAAAGTAAAGTGACAAGTTCCTGTCAAGCTATTTCTCTAAGGTTTTCTATTTCATAGTGTCCTGGCATTTCAGAGCCAAAGTCCTTCAAGTTAGATTTTCCTCCTCTTCCTCTATGCTGTAATATCCTTGCAATGCTTCTGTGAAAGGAGGAAGAGAGAAGAAAAAGAATAGAGGAAGAAAAGGGGAAAAGTAGAATGAGAAGCTACCCTGGATGTTGCATATTCACCAGTTGGAGATTCATCTGCACTAAATAGTAATGACTTTCCATCCCTTTGGATATTTCCAGGTCCAGCTCATTACATGTTGTTAGATACACAACATCATTTGCAAAAGAGGTCTACAGCAACAGGGAAGCCAGTACAATGCTGGTACATAAACACTGGCCCATTGTCTTTGGTAATTAAATTAGATTTGTAACCATCTAGCCTCAGTATTTGCATTACTGAAGGTAGAAACAGATATTGCCTTTCCTTGCCTTTATGGTGGCCCAAAGGCAAAGCAAACAGACATCCAGACCCCTGTTGGGACGAGAGTGTGGGTGGTCGGAGGTGCCTGCACTCTCCAGCCAGCCTAGGCAGGTGCTCTGGAGGCTAGAGGGGCCTGGTCCTGCACACCCAGGAGTTTCCCAGGCAGGTGCAGGCCCATGGACCACTTGCCTGGCTTTCTCCTCTTACGGAGACCTGCAAAAGGGAATTTCAGAGTGCATCTCAGGAAGTGGGGAAAGCCAGGGTTTCCCCATTTATGGATAGCATCTCCTGGCCTGTCTCTGTAATCAGGGAAAGCCTGGGTTTCCCCAGTCAAAGAGACATGCTGGGGAGATCCCAGGGGCACATCACTAAGTGAAGAAAGCCTGGGATTCTCTGCTTAGGGAGAGACACACCCCTGGGATCTGCCTGGCATGTCACGAAACGGGGAACCTTGGGCTTTCCTCACTTCGGGAGATGTACACAGGAGATCCTAGGGGTGCGTCTCCATAAGCGGGGAGCCCCAGGCTTTCCCTGCTAAAGGAGACAACCCCAGGAGGTGGAGGAGCCAGGGAATTCCCAGTGTGCTGTGCCTCCATGCTGGGGCTGCTCTAGGTCCTGTTCTGCCCTGTGCTTCACATGGAGACATGAGTGAGCCGGGGTCCCAATGATCCGTCCAGCACTGACCCATGGCTCCACGTGGAGCATGGGACACTGTGGGTCCCAGTGTGGAGGCATGGGGCACTAGGAATTACCTGGCTCCCACATCGCCCCAGGCCTCCTTCCCAGGACCTGTGCCAGCCCATGCTTCACCCAGATGGTTGGGTCAGCGTGCGTCGGTACATGTCCTGCTACAGTTGATCCGCTTTGGGTTGGTGACATCTATTTCACTGCCAGATGTATTGGGTATACTTGGTATAAAAATGTACAGTGGAATATTGCAGAAAATAAACCTATCAATTTTACCTCAGATAAGTCGTTTTCTAGATACCTGTAAGGGAGAGAAACTGAAGGCAATGGGAGGAGAAAAGGATTAATAATTGTTTCTTGGGTAGATAGGTCCTGGTTCCCCAAGTTACTTGAGCACACATGTAACTTCAGGTATTTGCTCTGTTCCTTGTCTTCAGTGGGATGACTCATTTGTTTAAAGTACTTAAGACTGTAATAGAGTAAAGTACTTAAGTCATTAATTTTGCTAGTTGTTTAATAGGACAGTTCCATTCACAGTGCAGAAAATCTCCATTTGGCATGGCTTTGGATGTATGATAGCAAAATTAAATGCTTCCTGGGTCACAGCAGGAGACTAACTGTGGAAGAAAATGTAAAATAAACAGAATATTCCCTGTGGAAGAAATATCTGTAGTCCCACAATTATACTAATTATTTATAATTGTTTGGAGTGTCAGCAATTTCCCTGAAGAATTCTGTCACCAGCATCATTTATTTAAAAACAATGCAGACTCTATTTCTTTTCCAGGTGTCTGACACTGTGACCTTATGTTTAAATTCTTTGGGTTGTGATTATTGGCAGATGATAGCTTGAAGCAGGGGAGACTCAGGGTAGCATGTAAGAGAGGGCAGGAGAGCTGGTCTCCTTATTCCAGCCCTACTTTTATTTAAAACAATAGGATGAACTTTAGTATTTTTCTCTGCTGAAATGCTCAGATGCTGTACTGCAGCAGTGTGCTTTTTGTGAGACTATAAACCGCAGTGTATTGCTGCAGCACATTATTGCATCTAGTATAACATTTGAAAAAAGTTTAATATTCTGTACCTGTTAGCCAATTATATTTTTACTCTAGATATTAAACAAAGCACATGACTTACTGAAACACTTACTGTATAAGATGAGTTAAGTTGAATATCATTTAAAAAACAAACAAACCAGACAGTGGGTTTATACTGCTCCCCACAGCTGTCATAAAACAACACTAGCAAGACTGGCTTCGTAAAATGTCTGTTGGCCAGGTAAATCTTTTTTATTCTTCTATCTGCTATTCTAATGGAGGGTGGCCTGATTTTCAAAAGTGCAGAGCGCCTTTGAAACCAATGGGAATTGTTGGCACTGAGTATCTCTAAAAATTAGGCCAGCAGTGATGATTCTACTCTGTAATCTAATAGCAAGAGGGCATGTGCTTTTTCAGGTTCTTGTACTGCAAATCAGGATAAATAGTTTTAAAATTTGAATTAAGAAGCATGCACGTTGCATATATTGAATATTTACATTAATACTGCTATATCATACAATAAGAAAGCATATGCCGTTGCTGTACACACAAATGAAAATATATATTCTGTCAACACAGAATGATTTAAAATGAGTCGGATTAATTGAATAGCTTTTAAACTAATAATAAACTTTAGCAACTTCTACCAAGTTTATCCTAATTTACTTCCATTGAAGGTGGGCATATAAGCATGGCATCTGAGAGTCGCAGAGTGAATTTATGTTTAGTTCTAGTTCTCAGTATTACAGCCCATTTCATCAGATGTTACCAATGGACTTGTAGAGAGCAGGGACACTAAACAGAAAGGAATAAGTCTAGTATTCTGTAGACAGTGGTAACACTCACCTTTAATCTGGCTAGTTAGGGTTTGGTCGTAAGCCTATTGAAATCGATGTTGAGAATCTGTTGACTTCAGCAAGTAGGATTAAGCCTCTAATGAGGGCTCAAAAGTACTGTAAAAACTCTGAGACATTTAAAATCACTGCAAACATAACTCTGAATGTTTGGGTAATTGTGTAACTCTGCCATTGTGTTAGCGTGGCTGGGGTAACAGCTTATATTAGCTGCCTTTTCAGGGGGGTATTATTTAAAGGAAAATTACTTAATTGGAGGCTTTGAACTGTGTAGTAAATATCTGTAACTCCACAGTGATATTGGGTATTTACAAATGATAAATGCCAACATCTCCATGGTGATTGCTATAGATACCTAGAATCCTAACGTATTGAATTTGAATCACCACTGTAAGAACAGGGGTTGCAAACTGAATCTCTATGCACACATCTCTTGTGCTTGGAGGATAGGTAATTAGTCTTTCCTTCCTCAGTCCTCCTTCCTACTTCCTCCCCCGCTCCTCCTGCAGACCGTCTGAAACCCACTGATCCCACCAAACCCTCCTGACCCCAGCAACCCTCCTGTGGACCCCCACTTATCCCTGAACCCTCCCCCCACAACTCCATCTGCCTCCTAAATCCCCCACCCCCTCTCATCCTGACTTAACCTTAGATTGGGTGGCCATTTTTAACTCAATCTAACCTCCCCTAATGTCTGTATGCACACTTGATGGAATAATATCTACAGTCTAGATTACACCAGCAGAATGCAATAGGCCTACTGTTTTCACAGTAGGCAATGTAAACTTTTACTACAGCTTGTAACAACCGCAGTGCACTTTAAGAATATGGTTCAGTCTTTCATTTTCTGTAGTATTTGGCTGAAGATAAATGTTCTCTGTTTCCTCAAAGGTAAATTGCATTCCTGTGATGATGTGTCAATCGAAATGAAAGCAGCTGAACCCCCAAAGTGGTTTTTATATCCAATGTTTTTTAAAGCCCCTATCATAAAAAAAAAAAAAAAAGGAAATACAGTGCAACTGTCAGTGTTGGCCTTCAGATTCTCTGCCTACCGTTTTTTTGTGAATGATAAAAACAAAGAAATAGAGACCCACAGAAATGCAACCTGTTGTGTTTGTCCCAGGAACATCAGAATTACCAAGGTCTATGTAGTTCAGTATCCTGTCTAGAGTGACCTATATCAGTTGCTTTACAACCATGGTGCTCAAAGTTTTGGCCCCCTGGGCCAAATGAATGGCACGAGGCTGATCTATGGGGCAGAAATGCTTCATATGTTTGTTTATTTCATATCTTATAAGAAAAAGAAGCTTTACTGTGTATCTTTAAAGCATCTTTGTAACCCTGGTAATTTTTTCTATACAAAATCAAAGAAAATGGAATTAATCGTGATTCCTATTCTTCATCAGTTTATAAATACAGTATTTCTTGATATGTTTTGAATTAGTAATTTAAGGCAATAATTGTTTTCATTCTAAAACTTAAAATAATGCCAACAGCTGGCCAAAATAATTTTGGCAGATTGCATATAGCAATTCTTTTATCCACTTGGTGGGTAGTATGGGTGTAAGGCATGACCTCAAGTCAATGGGAGCTGGAGCCCTATGCCATGTGGTCAAATTAAAGTGTAGTTCAAGCCAGCTACAAAGATGTTCCACATTAGAAGGCAATTAAATATAGAACATCTTTGTGGCCAGTTTGCCATTTTTATCACATAATAAATTGGCTGAACATAAGTTTGTTACAGTTTATTGCATGATTAACATGTTTATTACACAGGAAGTGTAAAGTCTGCTAGTGGCCCTAGATGACATCATAGGTTTTGAATCGGGTCCTATTTGCTTATACTGAGAATAAGATATAATCACGTCTCGGTTCCTTTAGGGCGGTCAGTGTAATTGTGCATGTGATTTTTAAATGACTTAAAAAAGATTATATAAGTTTCCAGCACAAACATTAATCCAGATACTAATCTGTTGTAAAGTGGCACCATTGAAGCCAATAGAAACATGCCAGTTCAAACCAGCAGAGAATTTGACCTGAACAAAATCTGATTATGAGAACAAAATAGATTCTGAATCTGTGGACAAGTTTTAGTTCTTAATCAGACAGAGGCCTGAACAAAAACCCAGAACAAAGACTACCAGAGTAGGGCTGAAGTTTCGATTTAGTTTAAAATGTTGTTTGTGGCAACCATAAATGAATTTATAATTACAGAAGTGAAGCTGGCTAAAGGGTAGATTCTTTGTGCACATTGTGCTCACTGTAGTATTTGGCAACACACGTTAAGTCATAATTAATAGTTAATTATGACCAAAAGCCCAGCTAATTAATAGTTATACTTTTTTGTGTCTGGGTCTGCAGGCCAGCTCCAGTGACTTTGCATTCCATAGGTTGCCTCCTCCTATAACAGAGTTTTTTAGGATGTGATCCTTTCTTTTGAATGCGAAGGAGTATTGCTTAAGCACTTCAGTGTTGTGTGTGGATATATTTGCTCTCAAAAAAAGAAAGTTAGACCCTGATTCTGCAGTGAACTCTGCTTCCCTGATTTTAGTGATGTTCAGTATGTACACAAGGGTCTCTTTACCTTGGGCCTTTCCCTTGGGCTGTTGCCAGGTTAGATCTTCAGATGATAAACTTGGTATAGAACATGGTTGGTATAGAACATGTTGCCTGATATTTTTATACAGTGTCAAACGTACCCTGATCAGTAATAAGAATAGCAACTAATTTTATGCCAAAAAATTAAGATAAACTGTAATCACACCTTGTCAACTGTTTTAATACTATCAAGCATTTCTCTCTTTTTACAAACACCGATGATTATTTAATTAAACTGTCTTTGAAATTATGTGAAATCTTTATGTAATTTTTAGAGATCAAACCAATTCGTAAACTTACAGATTTTAAAAATCTTATAGTACATCATGATAGCAATATTGGCCTGAGTCCATAGAAGATATTGGAGCCTTGGAGAGATTATATGTTAATCTTTCTAAGAAATTTAAGACTGAACAAATTGCCAGGCAAGTATTAAATTTCAGGATGTGCATGGAATAATTTTAAATAAGCGTTTTGAAGTGAAAACAAATCTGTCAGAGAGAATGTAGATGTAGGTGGAAGGTGGAGGACACAATCCACATACTGTGGTTATGTTTATAAAAGTGACTGTACAGATGGTTCCTTGTGACTGAACATGGCTATATACAAGTCTTGCTTCTGAGTCATGTTTCTCAGTTAACTGATTTCTTTTAAAAATATGGTTTATTAAGGCTAACAATGTACATTCACTGTCACTGCAGAAATGCATATGCTGTCTTTTATTGTGCCTCAATTATCGTTATCCAAGCTGCCAGCTACTGTTTGATGCTACAGATTTTATTATATGATGTTTGGGTCAAATACAATGCGACCTTACTTTCAGGCTACATTTTGATCTTGCAGTAATGGTAGTCAGAAAAATCTTGTTTGACTTTTTACTTAACAAATTTGGCATGAAAGCCATGGATTGGAAATAAATGTGGAAGATAGTTGTCTATTTCTTTTCCTCGAGTCTCTCACTCTCCCTTTTAACTTGAGTAAATCTTTCTTGAAGTCTTGATGTGTGAAGAGCCTCATACTTGATAACTGTTGAGCAGCTAGACAGCTGGTAGTTAGACCACTTTCCTGGGAAGGAGGACACTAAGGATACATCCAAGCGAGCACATACATGTGTTTCCCTGGGGACAAATAGCAGCAGCACAACTATGTGCTGCTGCTTGTCCCTGGAGAACGCCCCTGCTCATTCTACTTCTTTTTCTATGACTAGTGAGCCTGTACTCCATGAAAAGTGGGACAGCTTCATCTGAAGAAGCTAAGAGCCATCCCAAACTACCCTATAGACTGGTGGTTGGGGCAGAGTCTTGGAAGGTGGAAAATATGGGTTTGAATCTTCTCAGGCAGAAGAGAGAATTGAACCCAGATCTTCTGTATCCTGGGTAGGTGCTCCAACCAGGGAAGAGTTGGATAAAAGGCAGTTGGCACCACCCTTTTCTTTTCTTCTTCTTTTGCCCCATTTTGACTGAAATGGCTGATTCTTGCCCAGTATTTTGAAAGAAGAGGCTGAAGTGTTTACCTCTAGGAAAGGATTCAGGGCTGTTGATCTCATGTAAAGGGAGACACCTTCCTACAGCCCAGAAGAGTTCTGCATCACTAAGTCCAAGAGAAAGATGGGATTCAAGGCATCCTCCTCTCCAATATTTTCTCTTAGCTAGGTTAGGTGGCTCATGTTCAGTCATACCAGCTACTGTGAAATTCCTTCCTGAGGCAGTCAACTCTCCCACACATTGGCATCTAGCTCCGAGCTGTGGATTTCACTACCATAGCAAGGGGCTGAAAACTTAGGGGCTTCAAAATGAAATGTTGTGGTCCCTACTCCTTATGTAGTTTTAACCCAATGCTCCCAGTTTCTGAGCATTAAGTAGAGAGACCCACGGTACTTTCAGGATCTAAGCTAAAGCCCAGAGTGACATCAATTGAAAGGGTCCCATAAGGACCTTGAATCAGCCTTAAACAACCGCATTCAGGTAAATCATTCAGATGGCATTGTAAATTAATACTACTCTCAAGAACAGTAAGTATTATTGTTAGAACTGAAAGAAAAAATGCCAGTAAACATTCTTTTTCAGCACTCACAAGCAAGAACTGGAATATTATTTCAGCTATTTAAATAATGTTGTCTAGGAGGAGAATCACAAAGAAGTACTCAGCTGATGGAGAGAGTGAATATGGAAAATGGCTAAGCCTTGTCCTCTATCAGTTCTCAGTTATTCACTATTAATGTGTTAATAATGGAAGTCAAAAAGGAAAATGAAAAAAACAGCTTAACTTACCATAGACAGTGAGAGCTATAATAAGACTGAGGGGTTAGAGCTTCTCCAAAATATGTTAAAATGCTTTCTCAATTAGGCTGACATTTCCAGTAAGTCAGCACAGCAAAAGAGATGTTGATTAATGTTTTTAATAAATTCTTTCTATCTGTCCACGTAATGGCTTGGAAATTTCAACAGTGCTCTTGGGTGCAATTACCTCCAATGACTAGTTCCCAGAATGGCAAATCTGTACCCTAACTAAAGTACAGTGTGGGAGGCGTAATTTGAACTATTAATATATTGAAAATGGAAACCACTCACATTGGGGTGCAGGTTGGAAGGTTATATTGCTTGGTTCTAGTTTGGAGAGGAGGAGATTTTTTATGTGTTGTTTTTGACACAAGAACAGAAATAATCATATGACCTATGTTCCCTAATCTAGTTTCATATTCAAGCCTGGAAGACCACATGTACTTGAAATTCTGTTGCTGAAAGTGCCAGGCAGTCCTTCAGTGTGTCTGTTTTCAAACCTTTCCTCGCCAACAGTGAAAGTGGCTAGTAGTGTCTGTAGTGTAGTCACCTTTCTCATGTACAAATGCAACATCATGTTTGTGCTTTTCACTTTGTAGGGACCTCCTCCAGACCTTAACTGATGATGAGTTGCACACACTGGAATGTAACCTCTGCATATCCCAAGACCTGGATTTTCCTGTCAGAACAGATCCTGAAGTGCCATCTGTCATTACGCCTGCCTTAGCGGCAACTTTACCCACTGAAGAGCTTTCAGCAAAAGCTGAAAACACAGAGACTGAACTAGCTTGCTCTATGCAGTATGATGAGCAGGAATTGGAACAGCTGAATAGGATGGTCCATAGAGTAGGAGATGAGATGTCATCTTTGCTGTCCCCACCAAGCATCTGCCAGTCCCCAGCACATAGACCTGGCATAAGAAGCAGCTCCAGCTCAGAGGCCTCCCCAAGCAGGCAGTGTCTTCACAATTTAACTGATGAAGAAGACAGAGTGTTTTTTATGGATGACCTAGATGGAGCTGGTGAAGCTCTTGCTGGGTTGGATTCAGCTAATGACACTTTTGCGTGGGTGAACAGCCCTTGCCACAATTCAAAGCAGAGTGTGCGGTACAGGGACCCCTTAGTGTATGAGAATGGTCATGAGACAGAAGCAATTTTACTTTTGAAACAGGCAGAAAGTGACTTAACCAATAACAACACCATTGAAGATAGCAAACAGATGTCTGGTATCTCTGTTCAGAATTCATGCAGCTGTTTAGAAGGCCCTGATTCTCAGTTATACCTCAATGGGTGGGATGCATACGCTGATGATGCAGAAACAGCAGAGATGATAGCCCATAGGACTGGTGGAATGAAAATATCTGCTACTGTAATATTTAATCCCAAATCTCCCTCTACTTCAGACTCCCTGGAAACAACCCCAGAAGTAGCCGTTGGCTGTGTTCCTGGGTCTTCTGATCCTTTAGCTGATGAAGAGGAGAATGAAGCCCATAAACTCAGTATAGCTGCCACAAACTGTCTAATTAATTCCTGTGTATGTTGTGGCAGCTGTGAAGACAGCAGGGAGGAAAATATTGAAGGTATAAAGACCAAACATTCCCCAGGAAAAGTTATAAATGCTTCATATAGTTTAGTGAAATCTAAAGAAAAGGACCATATGGATAAATTGGACAGTACAGTCTCTGCACAGGAGGCATTAAAAACTGAAACTTCTCCTGCTTTGCTAGCAGAGACAGACTCTGGCAGAGAAGAGCAAAAACTGTCTAGCTCCTCTAAGTGCCTGGCACATTCCTCAGGTTCGCAGGTGGGAACAGAACATGCACCACAGGTAGAGGTGGAAATCTCCAATCAGCAAAAGAAATGGGAGAAAAGAAGGCAGGCATGTGCGATGCAATCAGAGAACAATGAAGAAAGTGGCAGTGAAAGGATAGCAAAGGAAGACATTAAATCAAGATCTAGTTCAAGGTAAGAGAAACTTGCCCTGATTATGTTACCTTAGGACTGGCATACAAAGTAACTGATTATAACATGATCACAGTTTTTACTCTCCTTGCTTTAGCGATAAGCGTATGTGGACTGATGGCTTATGTTTAAACAAACCAAATGCTGCCAGCCAAAGAATAGTTGGCTATTTAAAAAAAATTAAAAGATTTTCATAAAATAGTGAATTGAACTGTCAGTTACTTTTTTAAAAAAAATATAATGTGTTTTTAACAACAATTTGAAACAGGTATGTAAAGACTATAGCCCCTAACCTTTTAAATAAATGCATTAAATAATATTTAATCTGGTTAGTCTAACAAAGAATTATTCTACTGGAAACTATATGTTTTATTTTTATTTAAAAGTGTAACTTGATTCTATTTTTGTGATACCTTTGAAAAGACACTTAATATGATCAATCGTGGCACACAATGAATATTATTTTATGACGTTAGCACCAGTATGGAAGACTGGGAGTGGTAACAACCTTTACTGTGAATAGAAATACAGATTTAGATATTTTGCCTTTCTGATTTAATATCTTTTTAATAGGTGCTAGAAGAATTCCAAAAAAGGTATGGTACTTTCTATAAAAAAAAAAATATTTTGTGGGGGTTTTTTAGCACAGTTTTTCCGAAGTGTTTTATTTCTGAGGGAAAAGACCTTTTTAACAAAACAAAAACATTATTTTGAAAAATTCCAACTGACTTTTAATTTTTACTAGTTATTTTTACTAATTAATAATTTAATGTGTATATTTTTTTCCTCTTCAGAGGCGTCAAAGGATATTAGCTGACATTTATCCTCCCCAAAAAACAAGAATTGTTATCTCAATTTGGCAAATGGTATTGGGGAAGGTAAAGCAAAGCAATTTAGTGACTTATCTAAGGCATCGGAGTGAAGCCATACTGATAAGATTGGAACTCTGCATCTCCCAGCTCCCGGTCTCATTTTCAGATCAGCAGAGAGTCCTGATTGCTGTCTCCATGGTAGTGATACATACAGCTTTAAAAAGTCTGAATATCCCATACAATTTTTACTACAGCGAGGCACCTTGTAGAATCCACCAGAGAATTAGCACTTTTGCTGCCTTGTATATACTAGCCTGGAGCTCCGAGGTTTATTTATCACATACTATGGTGGAAGGGAAAAATGTTGGCTGAATTTTGCCTGAGTCCTATGCCCATCTTGTTGACAATTTCCCTAGTTTTATTGTGATTTGCTCAGAATAGTTTGCAGAAGTACATGTACTCCAGGGAATCAAAACACAGATGAGTGTAGCAAAGTGAGGCCAAGGCAGTGCCTGCTGTACAGTCCTTTTGTTTTCATTGTATTTGGGATCCCCAAATACATCAGGAGTTTGAATCCTGGGAGAGCTGTCACCCAAGGCCTTCAAATTAAAGAGTCTCCATTTGATCAACTGATTTTCCAGGTGATCACTTTTCCTTGCCTGCCCATATACTTATGAAAGCAATATAAAATTCTTCTCAGCTTTCCTTAATTCCTCTGTAAAAGATGTGAAGGAATCACTGTTCTACTTCAGATTTACACTAAGCTTCTTTGGTAGATAAAGTTTTGATCGATTCAAGGGTGCAGGCAGGATACAATCATTCTCCTACTTCTAAGTTAAGACCTGCTACTGTTTCCAAGGTCACAGCTGCCTGTGCTCTGCCTATCAAAATTATTTTGTCTGCTTCAGTTCACAGGATGATGAGTAATCACTGTGAAGAGTACAAAGCGCTATGAGTGTCTATGATGATATTCTAACTTCTACTACAATAGAAGCTTTCAATCTGTCAAGGAAAAAGAAGCTGAATCCCAAACCTGAGGGATGTATGCATCTTTAATAGTGTGCACTGTTACTTAAACTAGAGTGTCTTTTTTAAAGCTGATGTTTCACACAAGAGAAGGGGTTTGCAGTTCTACATTACATGAACGATTGGGTAGTTTGGGGAAGTGTAGGTGAAAGTTAACAGGCACAAGGGACTGACCTCCTGATATGCTGCTATCAGCATATGGAGATACAAAGTTTTCCCACACTGATCCTTAATATGTTGTCTTTTTTTAATGAGGTCTAGCCTCAGCTCTTGTAACAGGGTGGTCTGGCCCTTTATGTAGGGCAGACAGCCCTGGGGTAGGAGCCCAGCTGTGGCTGATTAGCTGGTGGATTAAAAGTACAAGGGAATGAGAGCAAGTTGCTTGAGCTGGAGTAGGAGCAGTTTGTGGGCAGAAGGCAGATGGAAACCCAGAGGAGCTCACTTCTAGGAAGGATCAAAGCTAAAAGTTAGAGGTGTAACCAGGAGAGAGCGGAGGGGGCAGCGGTGTGGTTCTCAGAGCCCGGGGCACAGAAGTCTTAGCCATGCCGGGAAATCCAAAGCAGTCTGAGGCTATGAGGCTGCTGCTGCTGTTACCTTGAGCTCTGCCTGCCCTGGCTCTTGCTTTTAAAGCAGCAGTAGCAGTGCATCCATGCACCACCATCTACTGCAAGAGTAATGCTGTAGGATTGCTCTTGCTGCTGGGGCATGGACTTTGCAAGGGTGGGGGATGATTTTGGCATCTCTCCTTAGTTGGCTGGTGAGGGGTGCCCCTCTTGCCCGCCCCTAGTTGTGCTACTGCTAATAGGGCCCTCTGTTGCTGCCTGGAGAAAGGCTAAAGGTTTTGCTTTGCTCATTTGCTTGTTTGGGTCAAGGGTTATTTTTTGTGGAATGGAGACTGGCTGAATGGCAGACAGCTGGGGAGGCTGCTCAAGCCCACTTATGAACTGCTGTTGACTGGGAGAGTGGTTCTCAGAGGGACAAAGCTCACTTGCACGGGAGCAGGCACGACAGCCTGCTTACAGTTCCCCTAACAATTGCTTTTCTCCATACTTTTATTATAGCTCTTATATTTTACGGTCTCTGTATGAAAACTTACCTTGTGCATGCCCTTTGAGATAAATACTAGCTTTTGCTCTGTGTGTATGGTGCCGTGGATAGCTAGTCCCTGCCTTGCACTTCCCCTTTTACAGTAGTACAAATGTTGCAGGTGTAGAAATGTCAAATAGTAATAGATACCAATAGAAATACTGATTAAATATAATAATACAGATAGGCAACATGGAGAAAAGAAATGAAGCCAAGAGTCCCTCTAAGCCAAAATATTTTGACAGAATTAAATAGGTGCTTCCTTCTGCCATTCATGCAGTGTGAATAGTTTGTCTCTCAGTCCTGGGCTTAGGATATCTGATATGCATGAACAGAATGAATTGGTTAATATTTGCAATTTTTTTCAATTGCTAGCACTGTTTCTTTGACCACTGCTAGCAGAGCTAGACTTGAAAAAAAACTTAATTGCTACATATGTCCATGTTTTGTTTTTTTCTAAAAATTGTGAATCACATGTTGACTGCACATTTTCTTAAAAAAAAACAAACAGTAAGTGTTGCTAAAATTTAAACACGCTAATAACCCTTTTTGCACATGAAACCATATTCCTTGTGTTCAGTCTCCTTTCCTAATACAGTGTAACATCATCCAACTCATTTCTTATTACTTT
Source organism: Alligator sinensis (assembly GCF_000455745.1). Taxonomy (NCBI): domain Eukaryota; kingdom Metazoa; phylum Chordata; order Crocodylia; family Alligatoridae; genus Alligator; species Alligator sinensis. Next base: position 444,298 of record NW_005842473.1, on the reverse strand, counting down.
GAACATTTATGCTGTAAGTCTTGATCTTCACAAGCCCCAAGTTTTGCTGGGCCAAGTAAAGCATGGAGCTTATGAAGGCCCTTGGGAGTGATCATCCTTGGCCATGAGCGATTGCCGCCACTGCCATCGTCTTGGATTTTATAACCACATTCAGTGTCTCACAGTGGCAATGCTGAGGGAATTTCATCATTAAAAGTAATTAATGGCCTGGATCCTTGCAACAAATAGACTTTTTTGGTTTTTGTTGTTGCAACACTTGTGAAAGAAATCTTGTTTTAACATGTGCAGTATATCACTTCTAATTGTAGAGCCTACATAGCAATGCTGTACAGTGCTAAAATATCTATTATAAAGCCACAAGCAAAAAAATCTGATCGCTGGGATGTGCTCATGAAAATATGAAGTGATGTCTGCCAGGGCCATTCTACAAATCACAAAATAATGCAATGGAATATTAAGATATGGGAAGGGTTTTTGACTGACCTGCTAATACTGTTTATAAGCTTTTTTTCCCCCCCTCATTTCTTTTCTGTGTGGTCAATGTTATGTGCAGATGTTTCTCCTTTCTTTCATGCAGCAGTCAGATGTCCATGACAAACCAGTGAGCACATGTGGTATCCAGCACCATCTAATGCTTCTTGGTTAAATTTAGCCATTTTTGATTTTGTATATGTATATTGTTGAGACTACAACTTTGTGTGCCTGCTGTTATTGATGAGACACTAATTTCTCTTCATAAATGCGCACATTTTTGGTTAAAGTACTTGAAAGGGTAGTGTTACAGGTTACCTTTAAACTATAAGAAAGGTTACAGTCTTATCTTTTACCTTCAAGAAAGGGCAGAAAGTAGATCCTAGGAATTACAGGCCAGTCAGCTCAATCCCTGGTAAGATTCTTGAGAAAATTTATCAAGGAAACCCTTCTGGATAAGCTGGCTGAGGGCAACATCCTGAGGGACAGCCAGCACAGATTTGTCACGGGTAGGTCTTGCCTAACCAATCTCATCTACTTCTATGACCAGGTGACGCATCACCTGGACAAGGGAGAAGAGATTGACATCATATATTTGGATTTAAAAAAAGCCTTTGATATTGTGTCCCATGACCTCCTCATGGATAAATTGGCCAACTGCAGCCTCGGCTACACCACAGTCCGATGGCTGGGAAACTGGCTCCGAGGTCAGACCCAGAGAGTCGTGGTCGATGGCACGTGAGTCATTATGGCACTCCATAACCAGTAGTGTCCCCCAAGGCTCTGTCCTTGGACAGGTTCTCTTCAACACCTTTATCAGCGATGTGGACATTGGTGTCAGAAGCACACTGGCCAAGTTCACTGATGACACTAAACTTTGGGGCATAGCGTCCACACCTGAGGACAGGCTAGCGATCTAGGCTGACTTGGATAAACTTAGTAAGTGAGTGGAAACAAACCTGATGGCATTCAATACCAATAAATGTAAGGTACTCCACCTCAGTGGGGGGGCGGGTAAGAAACCTGCAGCATACTTATAGGCTTGGTAGTGCTATGCTTGCTTGCACCACTGCTGAAAGAAACGTGGGGGTCATGACTGACCACAAGACGAACATGAGCCACCAATGCGATGTCACAGCTGGTAAAGCAAACAAAACCCTGCCTTGCATCTATAGATGCTTCTCAAGTAAATCTCAGGATGTCATCGTCCCGCTGTACTCAGCTTTGGTGAGGCTGCAGCTGGAGTACTGCATCCAATTCTGGGCTCTGCAATTCAAGAAGGATGTTGAGAAGCTTGAGAGAGTCCAGAGGAAAGCCATGTGCATGATCAGAGGGCAAGAGAATAGGCCTTATGAAGAGAGGCTGAGATCCATGGGACTCTTCAGCCTGGAAAAGCACAGGCTCGGGGAGGGGACCTGGTGGCTGCTTACAAATAGATAAGGGGTGTGCATCAGGATCTGGGAGAACGTCTGTTCACCAGAGCGCCCCAAGGAAAAACAAGGACCAGTGGTCATAAACTCCCACAAGACTGTTTTAGGCTGGACATAAGAAAAAATTTCTTTATGGTCCAAGCCCCCAAGACCTGGAATAGACTCCCTCCAGAAGTGATGCAGACACCTACTCTGGATTCATTCAAGAAACGTTTGGATGCTTATCTTGTTGGGATCCTTTGACCCTAGTTGACTTCCTACCCCTGGGGCAGGGGGCTGGACTTCATAGAATCATAGAAGTAGGGTTGGACGGGACCTTGTAGATCTTCAAGTCCGACCCCCTGCCTGGGCAGGAGGAAAACTGGGCTCAAATGACCCCAGCCAGGTAGGCATCGAGCCGCTTCTTAAAGACCCCCAGGGTAGGAGCCAGCACCACTTCCCTTGGAAGTTGGTTCCAGATCCTAGCTGCCCTGACTGTGAATTATTCCTTGTTATCCCGGGGGGCGCTAGGGGAAACAAGGTCTCCCCCAAACCCTTCTGGTCCCCCCTAGTGAGTTTATAGACGGTCACCAGGTCCCCCCTCAGCCTTCTCTTGTGAAGGCTGAACAGGTTCAGGTCCCGTAGCCTCTCATTGTAGGGCCTGCCCTGCTGTTCCCGAATCATGCGGGTGGCCCTCCTCTAGACCCTCTCAATGTTGTCCACATCCCTCTAGAAGTGGGGTGCCCAGAACTGGACACAGTACTCCAGCTGCGGCCTGACCAGAGTTTCATAGAGGGGGAGGATCACCTCCTTGGACCTACTTGAGATGCACCTGTGGATGCACGGTAGGGTCCAGTTAGCCCTGCCGTCTGTGACCTCGCATTGTCGGCCCATGTAACATAGGAGCTTGCCGCAACGTGTTCATTTTGCAAGCACCTCAGCTAAGCCACCTACTCGGGACTTCTTGATCTAGCAGTGTTAGGATTTTTGGTAAGTCAAAAACGTTTAAAATAAACACTCCAATTCTTCCATTTACAACATAACTGGATTGGTACAGGTCAGTCGCGTCTTACACGGGGGTTACGTTCTAAAGTCAGCGCGTAAGGTGAAAACCGCGTATTACCGTGCCAGTGATTTGACTAGCGGTGACTGCCTCTACCTCCAAAACCTCCCGCCACTGCCGCGGAGCCATGCTTAGAACTGTGCAGCAGCGGCGCAGCGCGGGGTGGTGGTGGGGATGGCTGCGTGCCACCCAGCCACCACCACGCTGCAGCTGCCGCCCAGCGGCCGGCCACACAGCTCCAGGCACGGCTCCGTGGCAGCGGCGGGAGGTTTTGGAGGCAGAGGCAGTCACCACTGGCAGCGTGGTGGTGTCCGGCCCTCCAGGTAAGTGGCAGCGCCGCATGCAGACTCAAGCCCCGCCCCCCTCCCAGCCCGCATGTTGAATTTGCGCAAGTTAAATTCACATATGATGCAACTGACCTGTATTTTCAACAAGTCTTTACTTTGTTTTTGTAGGTGGCAGAAAATGGTCCCTCACTTATGCAGTAGATTCTTCCCCCCACCCCCGCTCCCCTAATACCTTTCTAAGTGTGTTGAAGCAATCAAACATTTGGGGCACTAAATGAATCCCAGGCAGCAGTGTGGGTATTATGCAGATATGACTTGCACAGATCTGGTGAGCCTGTGAATTGATGTGAAGACAGTATATATGCACTAAACCTGTCACATTACACAAAGAAGAAACCCCAGAAGGAAGAAAATTGTTTGAGGAATAGCAGATCAGCAATAAGTCAAAAGACAATAAGCTGTGCAACAAAGGAGCATGTGGTGTTTTAGGGGAGGAAACACTGGAGAAGAACATTTCAGATCTGTGCTCTGTATTTTAATAAGTAAATAAGGAAGACAAAATAAGTAAAATATTGAAAATGCTTTTGCCTTCCCTTGTAAACAGGTGCATAGATCCAAGATGCTGTTTGATTTGGGAATGTAGACAATTTTTGGCTCTCTGATACTATTGGAGCTTGAAGATTTGTTGCAAAGCTGGATGATTATTTCACAAGTCAGCTAAGGCTTTGGCAGTTTCATCTGTTGTGCATTGTTTGTTTTTTTTTATTAGTTCCCTGTACATGTCAGTTGCCTAGTTTCATTGTGCTGTTCAGTTATCTCTGTTAAACCTGCAACCTTGCAAGCGTGCCCTCACTCTTTTCTCCTGGAAGTCTGTTCACTTCAGCCTCAAATACGGATTTTACCTGATTTCCTTTAATATTAACATTCTTAATGAATGTATTACAAGTATTTAGAGTGGACTCTAATAAGACTTCTCATATATGTAAGGTCTAGAGTTGACATAAAGAGCTGTGCGCTGTACTGAAGGGAACACAGTTTCTTCTCACTCGCTATAGGCTGTAACACTGTCCGTCATCAGTTATTACAGCTGGTTCTGTTCGCATGTATTTAAAACAGGCTTAAGAACAAAAGTGACTTGCACTCTGTCTTTATGGTGCTGGGTAGTGCCTTGCATGCAAAGCAGATGGCTAATTATTGATTGCAATCAATTACATGAAAATTCCTCTTGTACATATTCCAGTCAGTTCATTTTCTGTTGCTGGAATTTCTTAGCCATAAACGTTCTGAATTTTTAAAAGCAACATTTCTTCAAAATATTATTCAAAATATAAAGAGAGAAACAGTGCTTACCTTTATTCAAAGTTTCAATTTCGATAGTTTTATTCCTATGCTTAATACATTTCATCATTTAGTCCCATGCGAACAGCATTCACGTTTTTATTAAGTGAATAGGGACGTACTTAAATTGTGGTGAGACAAAGGGTTTTTCGTGGCCCAGTCCACTCGCAGACCAGATTTTGTGGACATTTCACAGCAGCCCTGCCCCTTGGAGCTAATTGGCAGAGGCGCCCCAACACAGGGATGAGGGGGAAGCCGCCATCTTGATTGCTGGCTGCCCTTCGTGCTGCCCTGCCTATTGGTGCTGATTGGCGGAGAAGCCCTGGCCGAGGGAGGAGACACAAGGGGGCAGCCACTGTCTTGTCTGCTGCCCTTCATGCCCCCCACAGCTGGCACCTTCCCCCTCCCAGCCGCGAGGACCACTAGCTCCCACTGGGGAGCCAGCATTTTATTTTTATTAAGTAATTTTCTTGTTGATTTTGTGCATTTCACGGGCAATTCCAGATTTCACAGCGTCCACAGAATCTGCGAGACCATGAGTTAAGTAGGTCCCTATAAATCAGCTGTAATGTGGTACGTAATTATTAGTTCTTAGCCAAAATATGAAGATGCTATGTACATTGTACTCAAATATGTAGAAAACAAGGGTTCTAATTTGGAAAGTGGGAGGTTAGATTTATTAAAAAATTAACTTTCTTCTATGCTTCTCTGCACTTTGTAACAAGTGGCTGCACCAGTGGCCTCTTACTGCGGACAAAAGCAACATTGTACTGCTTTAAAAGGGCAAGGCGAACAGCTCCTTGGGAGCATGTATCAGTTGTTATGACATAACTTATGAGCTCCTATAGCAAATGGAGGTAACTAAACTGCTGTAACTTTAAGCTTGAATGAAACAGGGTTAAAGTTACAAGTGTGTTACTACACTTGTATGCTACAGGAGTATGTGAGTAACAGTTATGTTGTAACAACTTATAGTGGGTGATCACTTGATAGCACGGTCTTTATCCTCTGCTCGTTCAAATATACATTATTCAAATCTATATTGAATTGCACAGTGTAGTACAAATTGGCTTTATAAAGCATGAAACATTGACATTAATTTACAACTATTGCTCTCACTGTTGGGCTTCAGATATAAATGGAATTCTGTGAAATGGGCTCAGGTGCTTGTGTTCAGCTTCTAAAAAATGTCATTCTTACTCTCAGATGGTTAAGTTAGAAACACTTGTTTCTGGTCAGTATAGTTCAAGGTTGGGCAAAGTGTGGTTTAAATGCAGTTCCTGAAAAAAGATTTCTTAGAATAAATAATAAACAAGAACAGAATAAAATCAATAATAGAAAATAATAAACAGAGAGAAAGAAAAATACTTTGAACAGCAAATTATTATTTGACCTGGGACTCAGTGTAGAACACTGACCCTTGTGCACGTTCACCTCTAAGGCTTCTATCTCCCAGGTCTCAGCCATGTTGTGATTTTGGTTTGCAGCCAAAGGACTAGAAAATTTCACTGCCCTTGGCATAGTTCTGAGTAAGAGGGAAAAGTCAGTTGAATGGGAGAAGAGCAAACTTCCAATTGGCAGAAAGTTTTTTCTTTAGTGACTTGCTAACTTCTTGTGGGATGCTCCAGTGAAATTCCTTTCAATTATTTGCTTTGGTATTATAGTATCCTATATCTGTGTGTTTGACCAAATTCAGATTTGGTCTAAGCAAGTGCTGCTAAGGCTGAATTAGGTCCTTTATTTTTCCACTGATGTTTCGCAGTGCTAAACTCAAATTAGAATGGACTATGTTTTGACTTTGTCCATGAACATTGTGATCTTGAGTTGTAACTAGAAATGCAACTGAAGTTGTCATCCAGTGTTGGGACAGAAAAGAAGATGTCGCTGTTTAATATACGCATGTGTGTGTGTGTGTCTACGCTTTGGATCAGGGTGTACACATAAAAGGTCTAGTCAGATACCTGGTTAATCGGTTTGTGGCTCACAAGCCCAATAAATGCGAGTCAGTTTATCATTTTGGCCTGTATAGATCGCACTAAGACCTTCAGTGCGTATGCCTAGGCAAGAGTATGGAGGAAGTATGGAGGCTGCCCTAGACCTACCATCGCCCCTTTAGACCATTGAGACAGTCCAAAGGCCAGACTGAGTCCAGGTATTCAATGCCTCAGTGGTTGTAGCTTCTGCCAGAAAGCAATAGATTAAAGCTGTTGCTGACTGCCCAACACCTCACCGAGAGTGCATTTCTGTCAGGGTGACATCCCTTAGCCTTTTTTCCAACAAAGGAATATGCACGAGGCAGTGAAGGCTAGGGTTTTGAGGCACCCTCGTAATCCCTTAAAATAATATAATGAAAATTATGTTTTAAAAGCCATTCATCTGAGAGGGTTTAATATAGGTGACACAAGTGGCTTAGATGAGTTAGTTCACACATGCAACATATCAGACCTTGCAGAAAAAGTGCATCTCAGTTGGTAAATGTATATTTGGAATGCGTAAGTAGATGGAGTTTATAGAAACCCTATCCTATGAAACAATGAAAAATAATTAGGTGAAACATGAGAGATTATAGGCACATCTCAGGGAGAAGAGTGAAAAATAGATATAAAGCATCAAATTATATAAACAAGCACTTTACACAGCCTGTTCTTTTATTTGCACAAAATAGTCAAGCCTACTGATTCAAAGCTACCAGTGTTCCCTTAAAAGAAATTTTTGGTTGTACCACATTAGGAGAGTTCCTTCCATATTAGATATATTTGGTCTATTACTGAAATAATTTTGTAGCCTTAATAGAAACTGTGAAACACCCTAATAGGTGCTTCACTTTAAATGCCTTTTGCTTGATTCCATTTGTTGCATTAAAAAATGTTCTGTCATGTTTATAGACTGAGACAGACTTGCCACATTTTCCCCACTTGTGGTTCAAGCAGAGTTTTATAAGCTCAGGAAGCCCAAATGACACGATAGAGATGTAATGTCACAGCAGAGAAAGAGGTGAAATAAAAAGCAGAAATCATATACAATGTTTATAATAACTCCGACTGCGAAATGGGCCAGTCCGTGCACAACTTCACTGCTTATAACAGTGCTAAAGAACACTTGCATCGGTGGATGGCAGGAAGTATAAGTCGGGAACTGCAGGTCAGTTCACCCCAGGATCCAGCAGCATCCCTGGAATTCATGACTGAGTTTGTCAGGACAAACTAATGAAAAGTTTATGAAGGGAAACCCCAATTTCATGCATGTTAAGTAGTTTTTTAGCTCATGCGAGGTTACACTGTTAATATAATGTAGGATGCAGTGAATACAGAATTTGTTTCTACACCAACTAGGTTAATTAGTGTTTGTTGTGTGTGGAGCTCCTATCATTATTGGCATCCCATTGCTAAGACATTCCAGTGACACAGAGTTCCTTGCTCCAAAGGGTTTACAATCTAAATAATTCAGCAGAAAGAAATGCTAGTGTTTCTGGCAGAGGAATTCACTATATAGTGACAGATAGAAGTAAAGTATAAAAATATGCAAATGTTATACTTTCGTAATAAACTTTGTAGATGCATTACACTGTATCTTGAACTTGTTCATGCAATGTGTGTTGAAGAACTTTACATCAATACGTAATTGACTGTATATAGGTTTATATACAACAAGCGGTGAAGTGGAAGGCATTTTCCATTATGAGAGTTGAAGCACAGTCAGGGAGTGAAAGAAAGGAGACTTATGTAAATGAAGAATGGAACAGAACAACTGAAAAGGCACCTGTAGTGCCTAGCTGAAAAGGAAGAAGGTGTAAGAGGAAAGAAGGGGGTAAAAGAATAGTGAGAAATGATACATATGAGATAAGGTGGCGATTATCTTAACATCTTAATATTTCTTCATATGTAAGAGAAAGCCAAGCTTGCTACTGTACCTAAAGAAATGTTGAAAATTAGTATTTGAGAAGGACGTGGGAGGGAAGGTGCACTAATTAAAGGAAGAGAAGCACGGAGGAGAATTTCAGCAGAGGTGGAAGAAACACAACAAGGTTGAAGAAAGTGATGATGAGTGATGTCAACATATAGATTCAAGGCAAGAGAAGAGAGAGCCCCGGCAGGGGCTCTCTGTACTAGCAGAGATCGGTGTGACAAGCAGGCAGAGGAGCCAGAGGAGGCTCGCTGCACCGGCAGAGGCAGGAGCATCAGAGGAACAGGAGAGCCAAAGGAGGCTCTCTGCACCAACAAAGGTTGGAGCGTAAGGGGGACAAGAGAGCCAGAGGAGGCTCTGTCTCCTGGCGGGATTGGCCGTGAGCAGCAAAAGAGGCTGTGGAGCAGGATGGCAGGAGGCTGGGCGCTGGTATCTAATATAGAAGGTGGCCATCCACTTCAGAAAGTACCGCAGGACATCGGAAGTGGAATGCCTCAGACAACGTCAGAGGAGAGTAGTACCACATACCACACTCGGTAGACTGAGGGGAGAAACAACCTGGGATGAGGGGCTGCTGTCAACCCTGGCCAGATGACAGGTCGGCCCTAGTGAGATCCTAGGGGTAAAACAATGCCCTCTTATCATAGCAGTAGGGCTGGGGGGAGGAAACTGGATGGGTCCTTCCTAACTTATAGTTTGTTTTGGAATTTTGTTTTCCCCCTTTTGGAGGGGCTGAGAGAGAGGGTGAGGCAACACAGGCAAGACAGCTCTGCACCGCCTTTCTTTTCCTTTTCCTTTGATTGGTGGTTAAATTTAAAGTCCCGGGTCTGATACTGCTTTAGTGCAGGCAGAGGCCCTTCTGAAGCCAAACGGCTAAATGATTGAGTTATCCCAGGAGGAAGTGCTTAAGGTGTAATAAGGCTACGAAGATTGTTGAGCTCAAGAAACACAGCATCATTGGGGTTTGGCTGAGAAGGTCCGGTGACCTGCCAAAAGGTTGGCGCAAGGTTGGGGTGTAGGGGAGGTGGAGCCCCATGGACGGCCGCCTGGTGGACTCCCCGCCGAAGAGGACCCCTGGGTGGTTTGCCCCCCCACTGGAACAACATTCAAAGTTGTGGCAGGCGAGTCTGGGGGAGGCCACCCGGGTGATAAATATCTACCACTAGGCTTACAGGAGACCGCAGGATGTCCGCTGCCGGCCGGCCAGACCAAGGCTGCGCGCAACAGACTGTTCAAAGCCAGGCGGGCACACAGAGAAACTGAAAAGAAATTGCAAGTGTCAAAAGGTACGTAATGGACATAAAGGGGTGTTTTGCCTGTTAGGAGTTGATATTAAGACCTTCATTAGAGCAATGTCATGTGGAAGTGCAGATGAAGAAATTTAACAAGCAAGAGTAAGGCTGTTTTTTCTTATTTCCTAGGGCCAGCCTGGCATGAATCCCATTAGTTCCAACATCTGAGAGAATAGGAGAGGTGGAAATCCCAGTCCCTTTGACTAAGAGGGCTAAGGAAGGGGAGAAAGGGACATGCCAGGATAGGCAACTGGGTTTTGTAAAAATAAATAAATATTTTCATGTATATTTTAACATGAAAGCCATGGGGGGAGGGGGGTGTTCTGTGACTGGATGCTTTTTTCTGTATGCAAGTTGCCATTCTCATCTAAATCTGTATAGTCTGTGTGATTTTTCTACCACTGGTATAATTGTGTGTACATATTGTGTGAAGAGCCAACCTACAGGTAAGATGTTCATCATGTGAAACATGAACTGCATTAGGACTCGCAGCTGAGCAGCAAGGTTGTCAGCTTTTGACTTTGTACCTGTTACATATTTATGGCATGCAAATGAAGTTTTGTTGTTTTTGTATATAGCATATACAGGCAAAACTGTTCCCCATTATCATTTCATGTTTAAAAAAGTGAATAAAACTGAATGTTGCATGTAGGTGATGACCTGACTCAAGCCTACATTAGATACTGACAGGCTAGAATATTAGGAGTTAATGCTTCAGCCAAGCTAATCTATGAAGCAGGTAATCATTGTAAGCCTGATTCAGGTGCAGGTCCAGAAAGAGCCCAGATTATTGTATAGCTATGAAGTATAAAGTCAAGTGTAACTTCTGACATCCAGAGCTGAATTTAGATTGCTTAAATTCCAAAGCAGATTGTAAAAAGCGTACGCCTTAATTAGAATTGCTATCTGACACATGTAAATGAAATAAGAGACCTCATGCCATATGTTGGCAGACACTGTCCATAGGTATCTGAAATAAAACTGACAGAGAGAAATACCACTCTTTATCCAAATAAAGGAAGAATGGTGCAATAATTTGGTGTCGGGTGCACAAGAATGCTTAGGTATAGGGGAAAGATTGTGAGAAATAACCTCAGTATAATGCGGGCATTCTGAAACTTGTAACATAAGGGCTATTATTTTCACATTATCTGCTAACACTACTGTGTACCTCTGGTGATGGGCCAAATGACACAATTTGACGCCACATGTCAGACCTGAGGGAGAAGTTTAAACAGTCAACAGAATGCCATTAGACGCTAGCATTTGTTTTGTGCAAAATGTGTCTTTTTGGTGAACTAGGCTTTGAATGTATTTTTCAGTGATCACTCAGTAATGCTTTCAGGGTAATCGCCAGGCTTCTCTACCACCCAGTTCCAGATCCGTAATTTGCCAGTTTGGATGTTCCCTTCAGATTATTTTTTTTTCTAACTTGTGACACGCACACTTTAAAATGGCACCCAAGTCTAGCAACTAGGACAATGGTGCCAATCTTAGCATTTTTAATTGTAAATCTTGTGATACCTGTTCTTTCTCCTAATACTTTTTAGCGTTGCCATTTATGTGATTCTAATGACTGGCTTTTTTTGCCCTTTTTGAATGAAAATGACTAGACTTTTTTTGTTGTGGAGAAAAGCTGGAAACATGAATCTGAAAGGCTCAAAGCACCAATGGCAAAGAAAACGAATAAAACATTAGAGAACATATTTTTTGAAAAAGAAAATCGTGTTACTCACCTAGGGCCCAGAGGCTGATTTAAAGGGTGCATGAATGGTGGCTACTGCTGTCCTGGCCACCGCCCGAGCTGCTGCTGCCCAGGGTGCAAAAATTACTTGTTATGCCTGTGATAAAAACTCGTGACATTGGGGCCTTCCTCTTAATTGTCTAGTTCAGTTGGGGGGGGGCAGTCTTTTTAGTAGGTGTGCTACAAGGTGAGCCCTGTACCCTGCTTGATTTGTTGCTCTGCTTTCTGCTCCCTGCTCTATCTGTCTGTGTTCTTTGCTCTCTCACCAGTCTGCCACGTGCTACACTCAGAGACTACCTGTACCAGTTCTGGCATGTGTGCCGCAGGTTGGCTTCTCCTGGGCTAGTGTTTGGCATTAACTGGTCATGGATACGATTTCCTTGTAGTGCAGACAGCTGAGAAACTCTCGATGGATTTCTTCATGCAGACTGTACCAGGAAAGCAGAATTTGGTTCCTCCTCTGTGAGAGCATTACCTCAATCAGTTGGAGGTAATGAGGCTCTATAATGAGGCAAAATTGAAAAAAAAATTTTTTTTTAACAGAAGCAACTTAATTTGGTGATGGCTTTCTGTCTTCCTTTTGAAGTGTTTGAACAATAACTCTCATCATAAGATAGCTTCCCCTACTTGCTTGTGCTATGAAATCATAATCTAATATATTTTCAAAATCTTTTTGTCTCTGTAGAACTGTATATGAATATTATGGCTGGGATTGGGTTGGTGAAGATGAAGAATTGAGAAGGCATACCTTTGTTTAAATGCAAATGCCTCCTCACAGTGAGCACGGTTGGCAAGGGAAATTATTTTAAACAAATGAAAGTTTAAATAGATATTTGTTTAAGTCTGATAAATTATTTTGCCAGTGTATAATACCCCTTTCAACTAAAACATAATCCAGTTGGGGATTTATTTTTAAATTGGCAATCAGAAATGAGAGAGATTCAAGGTATCCCTTCAAAGTAGTCAGTGGGAGAAAGTAAAAAAAAATCCTATTATTTTTTAATTCCATTAGGCCATGTAACTACCATGCACCACTTTGAAAAATCCCATGATATATTCTTCTAGATATTTGTCTGCTGTGTTGTTAAATCTGGTAGGGTTAGGAAATCTAGAATACAACCAGTTTAACTGCATAGCCCACAAATCCATGCAAATCCAAATGTTATGAGAATTCTGCTAGTGAGAGGAGAGACCCTCCTGATCTAATCTGTTTAATTTCTTTAAACTAAAAATGCTTCTTAGGCAGACATGTGTCTATCTCTTTTGTGGGTCTAAAAATTTCTACTGGCAAAACACCAAATCAGTAGGTTTTGGAGGAGTTTTTCCCCGTGATTAGAACCATACAATTCCGATACTTTTGCCCAAGAATACATTTCCCCTTATCTAATGTCAGTTAATAGCCGTCAGTCTGTGGAACTTCCAATACCCGCGCAGTCGATTGTGCCTGAGATATAAATACTGTTCTTTGTGAATTGCCAAGGTGAATCAGGTGGTATTAGTTCGAATTCTAATTTGGAAACTGGCAAAATTTCAAGTCATTGCTTCTTTTAAAGATCTTGTAGTAGTTAAAAGCTGGGGGAAGAGAGGCTGTATTCTTTTGGTGTGAGGTATTCATGTATTTTGTTCATGCACCAGTAGAGCACCTATTATAAAGCAGCAAATTTGCCGTGTGCCCCCTTAGGGCTCGGATAATTAGCATTGCGCCTTTGGTTGTCTTTAGAAACAAATATGAGCAACAGGGCACTTTGGGAGCCTATGCTGACAGAGGAAATAACTAATTTGTTAAATCATCGTCTTTAGCAGCAGGAAGGAACGAAGAGGCAGCTCTCCACTTTCCAGTGGACTTTCCCTTCCCATCTTTATTCTTCCTTCTGGCATCTTGGAAACTATTAGGTCATATTTATAATGGCATTGTAAAAATCCTTGAAGCTGATTTCTTTGGATGTCTTGTCCTGAAACACAGTGGTTCTCTGGATGCCTGATTTTTGAACGAAGACATCACAATCTAGTCTTGTGTTGACAATGTGTACGAAGTCCCAAGTGCACTTAACTACATAGTATAAATAAATGCATGTCCTGTAGTCCTGCTATGGCGTTCTGTGCTTCTTATGGCCATTAAAATGGATATCTGGGCTTCTAGGAACTCAGAGTGGTGTGTCTGTGTGCTCTTATTTTTTACGTGATCACTTACAGTTCTTTGGTTACCATTGCTCTGCTTTTATTCATTTTTGTTCTGAAGTTCATCTTATTTCCATATGCTTTTTTCAGTTCTCAGGATGGCTTACGTGATTCTCCCCTCAGCTCCATCTCCAGCAGTGACTATGAGAGTGTTTCTGTCACTACATGTAGTCTCTCCAGCATATACGCTCTGAGGTAATATTCATCTCACTTCATTGGTGTATTGGGTGATGGTCAATAGAAATTTTTCATTGAATAAGAATCAAGTGACAGCAACACTTCCGATTATCCTTTCTTGGAATGTTAATGCACATTTCGTTTTACAGGTCGTTTTCTGCCTATGCAGTCATTGTGAGAGCCTAACTCTTCATGTGTTATTTTCATCAGATGTATGTCAGCAAACACTTAGGACTGGCACTGATCTTGTTTGTCAATATGTTCATTCAGTGTTCCTAAACAGACACTTTTAGCTCTTAATATAACTAACTCTTAATCTGAATTTTAAAGAGAGAGTTATATTCACTTGATACAGTGAAACTTGGCTACAGAAGGAGAATATCACTAAGAAATAATGAATGTCTATACATTACTATGTCTTAGCTTTCCAGATGGCATAGTTATTCCATCTGTTTTTTGCTGCCTTTTGATTTAATAGTAAAATCGAGGAATCTCAGAACTAAGAATAATGTCTTTATTTTTTGTTGTTATTTCTTGGACTAAACATTTATTGGGACTGCTGTCTTGTGTTCTCATCATTTAAGCTTATATGAGGGAGGCAAATGTTTGCAATTTAATTTTGCCAAGATAAATTAGTAAGTACTATAAGGGAATACATTTTAAGGTAAAAAATATTTATTAGAGCAGAACAGAAACTTCCCTTGCTTTTTTTCGTGTGTACACAGATATGTCATTGATTTATTGTATTGCATTTGGACAGATGTTGAAGTTTTATTCAAGATGTCTCCAGAATTATGATAATTGTACTCTTCTTGTGCTTCTCTGTGTTTCTTGTCACCTCTGTGTCTTTCAACTGTTTATTTGTATTCCACACTCCCTTACCTTGACCAAGGTTCAGGAATTCAAGATTTTATATAAAAGTTTGGGGAGGCAGGAATGGGAGAGTGGGGGGGAAGGAAGGGTGGGGTCCTTCTCTGAAAAAAGTGTCAGAGGAAGCACCATGCCTAAATAAAAAGTCTCTGGGTGTACCCATCTTAAGACTCAAGTATTGATTATTTCCACACTTCACGCTGACAAGTGATGACATTTTAGGCAACCATTAAACTTTCCTCATGGGTTACACTATTCCTGCACAAATGTGCTCACCCTCCCTGCTCCCTCTTCCTTCGTCTTGCATGAATATTAATCAGTAGTCCTAAAACATTATAGGGAAGCCTACATTACCTCCTCTCTACTGAATTTCTGATCCTTAAGCCTGGCCGTAAGGAGATCCTGCACGTCTGACAGAATTGTACAAAAACTTTCTAATTTTTTTTTACATCCTTGATTTTCTACATAAATATATTTTTCCTAAATTCTGACGTTTCACCATTCCCTTGCCTTAGTTCACATCTCTCTGTTTCTTTATGGAAAAAGTTAAATCTAAATGGTCTACTGGTATCTGTCCCTTTTCTCTTTTTGATAAATGAAACTTAGAATCATAGAAAAATAGGGTGGGAAGGGACATCAGGTCATTTACTCCAACCCTGCTCAAAGCAGGACCATCCCCCACTAGATCATCCCAGCCAACGCTTTGTCTATCCAGGTCTTAAAAACCTCCAAGGATGGAGTCTACAACCTCTCTGGCTAACCTGTTCCAGTGCTTCACCACCCTCCTAGTGAGAAAATTCCTTCTATTATATAACCTAAACTTCCCTTGCTGCAACTTGAGACCATTGTTCCTTGTTCTGTCATCTGCCACCACTGAAAACAGTCCAGCTCCATCCTCTTTGAACCCCCCTTCAGGTAGCTGAAGGCTGCTATTAAATCCCCCCCTCAGTCTTCACTTCTCTAGACTAAGTAAGCCCATCCACAGACCCAGTCACTGTTCCAAATGGTTGTATTGTTCTATAATAGAACTATTCTTTGTCCCTTACTCTTCTGAAGTATTTCCTCTTATGAATATTCTTTAACTAGAAAAATGTTTACCTCCATAATCTGGTTCCCTTCTGCTAAATGTAATACATAAAATCAGAGAAAGTATGTTCTTGGCATGCTAATTGCAAAAAGAACAATGTCAAATCCTTCAAGTGTTCACCAGATGTTGCAGGAGTCTTAAGGACAAGTATGGTGTGTTTGGATGAGCGCATGTGTGTGGCTTGTGGCACTTCAAACCTGTTTTTGGCACCACAAACTGCATGTGGCAAATGTGCAACTGTGTGCTGCACTGCAAATTTGATACTGGAATGTCCTGATATGGAAAAAAAAACCGCCAGGAAACCCACCCCAAAAGAGGCACAGTGCATGCAGCAGCAGTGGGTGCCACCAGAAATGGAGCCTGGCTTTCCAGAGCCATGCTTTGCCTGCCGGCCAGGCTCCATGCAGCCAGACTGGTGCCTCTGCTGCCCTGGGAGGCCCCTAGGAACCCAGGTAGGGCATGACCTGGGGCACAAAGCAGCAGCAGAAAAGTGTGCTGCTGCTTTTTGTGCCTTTGGAAATGCACGTTTCTGTATGTGGGGATGCGCCCACACTGCTTATCAATTAAAACAGCCTCTCTTGCATACCATACTTGCTGCCCTTGTATGCCAGTATTTTATACACCACTTCATTAAAACATCTTAAAATTCAAGTAAATCAGGTCTACAACTTTTTCCACTCTGTTTTGTGTTGTTTCTTCAGAATTTGTTAGATGTTTGGAATTATATATGTGAATCTGTGCTGCTTTTTAATAATTGCAGCACTGTAAAATTTGTTGCTAAATCACTGGATTTGTCATTTTAGCAAAGAAGCATTCTTCTGCTCCACAGCCAGTCAGTGTCACCACAGCTCAAGCCTTTATGTCAAGGTCCTGATACAGCAAAACGCCTTCAGGATCCAATGTTGTTCTTTATGCATCATTAGGGAAGTGACTATACTGATTTAAATCACTGGTACTATTCATGTGGTTGCTTGGTTTGGTTCCCTAATTTCCCAGATACCTTTAATTGGATCTACAGTGTTTGTGTCTCTAGTATCTAAGAACATTTTTGTTTGAAATAAGCATTTAAATATCCCTAGAAGTGTTCCCACTGCCATTCTGTACAATCATCTCAAGTTGTACATCTAAGATGTGCTTGCTCGTGCATCTTACCAACTTCCAGAGTTTTATCACAGTTTAATGTTGCTTCAAATCCCTTTGACATCTTTTGAATAAATAAATAAATGTACTGGACAGATATATCTGTCCCTTGTAAGCAATCTTTTCCAACATTTATTAATGGTTTTTGAAATGCCTTGTTTTTTTCGGTCACTAAATTCTTCCTGTTGTCTTGCAAAGTTCCCCAGTAATATTATTTTTTGCTCCGTACTTACTTGAAACATCT
Organism: Alligator sinensis; assembly: GCF_000455745.1. Taxonomy (NCBI): domain Eukaryota; kingdom Metazoa; phylum Chordata; order Crocodylia; family Alligatoridae; genus Alligator; species Alligator sinensis. The sequence goes on along the minus strand of NW_005842473.1, from coordinate 427,095 downwards.
TTCTTCTTATGCAGTCTTGACCATCTCCTGTGTTTGTTGTTATTCTTCTGAACTCTTGCTGACTTATAGCACTCGTCTCTCTTATTTTGGATGCTTTTATTTTTCTTTGTTTCTGCCTCAACTCTTAAATGAGGCATTTTAATGGTTCTATTTTATTAATTTTTTCTATTTTTACTAATAGCTTATAATAAGAACTTAGAGATCTAAATGTATTGCTTACTATTATGCAAGGAAAGTGGGGTTTTTTTTTTTAATCATTTGGGGTTTTTTGACTTGTGTAGCCTCAAATGCTTTAAATGTGTCTAATTTAAAATTTTGGTACAAAGTATTGTTTGTACCAAAACACTGAAGGTTTACAAAGGACCTTGAAATTTCTGAGGAGCCTGGTTTTCAGTTCCTGTTTTGGTTTTCATTTTTGCATCAAAATAAATCCAGAGGGCCTCAACGCAATGAATACTGCCTTACACAGCTGGACTTCAGAGTGTTGATGAGGTGACATACTACTCAGTATGGGTTGAGGCTTTCTGGCCCAAAATAAGATGTTTGTATAGTACTTATACCAACACAAGACAAACTTGGTAGTTTGAGGGGCTTTTTTGTTAGAGTTTTGATTTTAAACTTAACACCAAGATCTAATATAGATTAAAACCAAAAAAAAATTGTGTGATCCCCTGAAAAGTAAGACTGTCCAATATCACACCCCTGTTGTTTTTTTCTCTCTTAAATTGGTGTAATTTCATTTATGCATTTTGCAGTAACTTCAACATTTTGTTTGGCAGTATTTCATTAAGTGGATTCTTCTGAGAAGCAATAGATTCTCTTCTGCAATGAGAGATGCTTCTCCTAGAATAGAGCAGATTAGCCCTTTTACATTATGTATCTTTAGGAAAAGCAAAGGAAGAAGGAATCATTTACTCGTTAATCACCAGCAATTTCTCTGGGTCACTGCGATGATCCTTTACAAGTATGTGGAATAACTGATGTTGATGCCACAAAGAGGAAGGAAGTCATTAAAATATGGACTGTCTCATATCTGCGTGCATGGTGCAGTGTAGAATGGGTAGCTGGGTAGGTGAGCTGGTTTGGGTACCTATCCAGGCGGGGCAGAGCTCCATGTGTCTCAGGTTTATCCTGCTTCTCAGGTTTCATGAAATTGAAACAATGCAAAATGATACATGGAACCCAACCTACTTCAGTGTTTCTCGTTTTGCAGCTGGGGAGAGGGACAGTTGTATGCACACGCAACTCCCTCTACATCTGGAGTTGAGCCCATGTTCTGAAATGTCCTCTACTTAAAATGTATGGTTAGATTCACTAAAGACAGGTCATTTCTTCCACAATGTCAGGGAAGATTAACATGATATTGTCTCTATCTGCCTTCATTCAGGAAATTTGCTGGAGGAGGAAAGCTTAAAATTCTAGTTGGGACTGTAAAGCAATCCTGCTGAAGAAGCTGCTCATAAAGTGCATTGATTCAGCACCTTCCCTGCTGATCTGTTCACCCTTCCCCAATTAATGCTCCACACGTTTTTGTTCCTATTGGTTTCAGTATAGACTAAAACTGAATTTTCTAAACACTATAATGACATCATCAATTGTTCTGTTTCATAGCAACAGAGGAGTTTCCTACTGTTAATCATTTATGATAAAAAGTTATGATAAAATCTTCAAGGCATATACATAAAGCAAAATGAACTGGTCATTTTATGTCTCTATTTCCCTTGCCAAATTTGGGCATCCTTCAAGTATCCTGATGTTGAGAAGGTTGGGAGCTCAGCACCATCTGTGAGATGACCCTTTGCAAATTCTACCATCTTAAGCACTGACAAATTGAGGCAGACAAAACTAATAGAAACAAATAGAAACTAAACATACTACATTTCTTCTCGGGGATCTGTACGTCATGCAGCTTCCCAGCACTGCACAGAATTAGTCTCTTAAGTCTGCCATTCTAAATATGGACTCACACTTTGGACTCTAATGAAATTATGAGGATTCATAGCAACGCAACCAGAAGCAGAACTTGCTCCTACCAGGGGTGCCAAACTTATGGCCTACAGGCTGAATCTGGCTCATGGGTCTATGTTGTCTGGCCTGCAGGTCTCCCGGAGCACAGATAAGACCCATAACCAAATTCCCAGGCCCAGAGAATGTGGATGCGTGTGTCAGTGACAGGGGTCAAGCAATAGCTTTGTTAAACCCCATGCCGCCATGTCCAGGTCTGATCCCTGAGGGGCTTCATAGTCCAGATCTTGCCCATCCATAAGGAGGAGTGAGTTTGACCCCCTGCTTTATGCAAACCCAATGAACCAATCAAAAAGCTTTTCTTTAACTTTCTTTTCCTTTTTTCTCCTTTCTGCTTCCATGGATGTATATACATTGAAGAATAGTTTTAGGCATTTAAAGAAACAGTTTAATGCCAGAATCTAATATTTGTAGATTTAACTTATTTTCTTTGTCTATGAAAATCATTAGCTTTTGAAGTTAAGTTTTCTTTGCAGGAATTGTTTCTGCCCCTGGCTCTCAACCTCCATTCAACTGATTAATAATAAACTATTTTATTCTGCTTCTGATACTATAACCACATGTTTAAATTGAAGTGAGGTCAATGGAGCTGTTCAGGTTCTTAAAATTAAGCATGAAATTTTCAGGATTGGAGAGAGACACAAGAGTAAAACGTTGCAGGGGGATGAAGAGGGAAAGCAAAGTTGTTAACAAAAGAAATAGGAGGTTGCTATATGTATAGCTATGTGTAAAGCTCATCAGTTGTTGTTTTTTTTAAACATTAATGAACCTATATTGAACTTGGTTGGCTAAAGCATATTTTAGAGTCCACTTCTTCAGATTAAAGCTACAGTTGCCTTGGTCCTTAGTCTTCATTTATGACTGTTCACATGGCATGTTTTCCTTGAAGTGAGAATAAAGCACACTGTAAAGGATGACCTGTGACTCATCCACTCTTATGAGAAAATGGAATATCACTGACAGGCAATTTGGGAACCATTTAATAATAGATATGTTGCCTTCTCTGACATTATTATCAATTTTTTTCCCCAGAGAAATGTCCTTCCTTTAAATATTTTTATTTTAAATTATTTTCTTTAAAGAGTAGGTCTGGAATTTTAAATGTATTAGAGGAAATGTTCCAATTTCTCTGTTTGACTGAGGTCTTAATCATACTGTGTGACTCAAATCCTCTAGGTAGCACCAAGATACTACTTCTCTAGCACATTAATGCCACATTTTGTGCATTATGTGAATCCAATTATTTCCCATACAGTGTCCGTATCTGTACAGGTGAGACCTGATCCAAAACTCATTGTAGTCAATGGGATTCTGGATTTTAATAGGTTGTAGTTCAGGCTACAGTTCACAGTCCTTTTATGTTGTTTCAGCTACCAAAAGAGCAGAACACGGTAATTTTTTGGAAGCATGTTTAATTTTAACATTATAAAGTTATTTTTCACATAATGTAATTAACTTATGGAACAAATTGTATCAAGAAATTGTGGGGGCCAGCAAATTTAAGCAAGTTCAGAAGAAAAATAGGCATCTATATTTATGCAGGATAGGTTCATCAGTGAATATTAAACACCAGTGTAGAGCTGCAGCCTCCAACTTAGGACTTCACAGGCTTCTAAAGAGGGTAAGGGCAAAAGGCTAGGAGACAGACCAGTTTGGATAGGCCCTGCATAAATACTCTTCCCCTTAGCATCTGGTTTTTGCTAATGAGAGACAGAGAGAGAGAGAGAGTGTGCTGGGCTACATGGGCCTCTGATCTGGTCCAGTGTGGCAGCTCTTATTCTTATAACAGGTGAGGTATAGGCCCATGGCTTGTATCCTGCTTGGATGCTTCCTCCATCCCTATCCTCCTTCTGTACTGGTTGTCCAAGTGAGCGCCCCACTCCATTGCTGCAGTGCGAACCACTTTCACTGCTGCACTAGGGCCCACCCACCACTGCTGCACTGCATCAGCGCCCCCCGTGTTTGGCACCAGACTCACCCTCAGCTCCCCGCTCAGTGTACCACACCACCCTGGCCCTGGTTTGGAGGCAGGAAGCAGCAGCTGGAGGTGGGCGGGGGGACCCAGAGATGCTGCTGTTACAGCTAGAGCAACGAGGGGCAGAGCAGCCAAGCACCATCTTTGTAATACTGATGGAAAAACAGAAACTGAAATCATGACAGAAAGGAGAAAAAAGCTAGTAAAGAATCAGATCTGCAGTTCCCATACTAAATCATGAATACACAGGCTGTTACAAATGGATCCAGCCAAGTATGCATGAAAACTATAATATTATGATTTTGACCGATTGAGAGAATCTCTAACTATTGATATTGACAGGCTGGAAAAAAACATCTCTATATGGTATAGGGAGGGATAGTTAGCCTTTGTGCAGTATACGGAGGGCCAGACGTAGATTATTGATTTCCTGGTTCCTAAAAGGAAGTTCAGGTGAACAAAGGTCTCTGATTGTCAAGGTGGCTCATAAGTAGTGTCTAGGTGGCTTTGAATGGTAATTTGTAGCTCTAAAATAATACTTTTCATCAGCATTTCTCTCAGTACCTCATGAAGGAGATATATACTTCTATACAGTTGACGTGAGGTGCTGATAAAGCATTTGTATGAGCTGGTGAGTATGCACAGGACA